>NC_069499.1:283554622-283842122 GCF_027579735.1 Bombina bombina
AAAGTAAGAAAATGTATTTTATTAGGCTAAACTAGAGAAGATTTGATTTATTTCACACAATATATAAGGAACAAAAGTGAAGAACATAACTTGGACGTCACAATGAAGTGGGGCGGGTGGGTGCAGATACATAAGCGTGAACTGACTGGAAATGAAGTGCACCGACAAAATTTGGCAGCGATCAGAATATTTTTTCTTCTTCTACAATTCACTTGTTTTGAAATGAACAGTGAAAACAGATGGTCCGTGAGCAATTAGAATGCTAGGCTGGGAAGAATATGTCAATTGTGACAAAGTGGCAACAACAAATAAATCAGTTTAGGATAAATTCCAGAAAAAATAAAAAAAACATAAAAGAGCTAAAATATGGTGTAATCCATTACAAATAATAAATAGTGTTTGGACAACATGAAAAGTAACAAACTGATATCCCACAACTGGGGAAGCCCTAGGGACATGGGAGTGACAAATGTGATTATTGTTTCCTTCTGTTTACACCATGAAATTCTCCCTGGCATTTAGGAATAGATAGTATAGAGCAGACATGTGTCACACGAGGAGTTAAACTGAAGCCTATTAATCCCAGTACTGTGGAATGTGCGCTGAGTCCATGAGCCAGACAGTCACAGCCTTTTCTTCATTTAAAATCTCCTGCCAGGAATAGAAGATCACCCCAAGAGATGCATTTTTCCATTTAGTAGCATCTGGGGAAAATGCAACTTGTAGTTCTGGCACATCCTAAGTGAGGGATTAGTAAAGACAAAAGAAACTATTAAAATTCATTTAGTATCTTTAGAGATCATTGATGTGTTTTGTCTATAAATACTATTTAGAGCTTAGACTTCACAGATACATTAGTTGAAAAGACCTAATAATACAACTGCAAGAGGTGCAAAATATTTTGCGTCACCACCTACTTAATTTCTGTTAGAAGCAGTCACCACCTACACAGAGAAGTGACATGAAAGCGTCTGCACTGCGACCAGATGGTTCCTGGGAAAAATACATTTCCTTCTATTTTTATTTCTCTTTAATACAGACCAAAGTCAGGAGGTTGCTGGCGATACATTCTCCCCAGGGTCCTATAAAGTTTGGTATATCAAGTTTTTAGTCCGTTATGCAATTTTTTTTAATACTTTTATCTTTTATGACATCTTACAATGGGTCCAAAGCAATAATTCTTGACTCTTTTGTGATATGATTTATATTGTAGGGATATTAACCATAATCAAAGGCCTTTTTCATATTATATTCCTAAAAAAAAGATAAAGAAAAATATAAATAAGAACATAAAACCCTAAGGGTAATGAACTAAAGTTATCCTTAGTTTTGGAAACTCACAAATTCAAATATAATGGTGTTCCCACTATTGCATATCTCCTGGAACTATGTTTTTGTATTGATGCATGGAGACAGATGCGTTACTAGTATCATATTATTAGCGATTTAACACTATAAACGCACGTGTTGCAACTTGCTTAGGTTAGGCTGGTTTGAAGGTGATGAAAAATCATGGAAAGTGAGTAATCTGCCTACAGCTAAGTTTTATAGGAATATCAGCACCTTATCTGAAAAGCTTCTCTTCCCCACTAGGCCTGAATTAGGAACATAAAACAGCTACAGAAATAGTCTGATACATTTAAAGTAAATAATTAATGTATTATTTTGCTATGAAGGCGTTACTACCCACAGCCTAGTACCCACTACTTAGCATACTATGGACCTGAATTGTCACAGGGTACTTGTATCTTTATAACTAAAGCAGAGCAGCCTTATAAGATGCATTGGGCACACAGGTCACTCAGTGGCCTATCTCTTCTCCCTGACACTCTTCTCCAGCAGGTGATATGGCCCTGAAAAGCTAAACAGGTGGTGGGCCGCTCTTACCTGCGAGGCCCACAGCATTGCAGGGCCAGGGCCAGGGCCAGGATTTCCACAACTGCTGAAATTGTATAGTCTATATCCTCCCCTGGCCCACAGCTGAGAGCTGTAACGCACTGTTTGAGAAACGTGTCCTGTAACGAATAAGAGTTACTATTACTATTTATACTAGGGATGAAAATTCAGAGGAAACAAAGAGTTCTATTCCAATTCATTAGAATTCCTCTGTGAGGTGCCTTGCATGGGTTTTCCAATTCAATTCCTTTCCTTTCTATTAGAAGACTATGTTGTAACTCACTTATCACAAGCTTTTCAAAAGCCCTTGTTTTACTGTAACACCCCTTATACCTTGCACAGGGGTAATGCTATAGCTTATATTGCACACTATTAAAAGTTATTTTATCAGTGCATTTCCAAATGCTTTTCTAAACATCTCAAGTTCTATAACTTGCAGCTGCTTCAAACAGCTTATCTTGGCTGCTTACAGTTCACATAATAATAAACAAGATTGCTTCCTGTTTTTTTAATAGGAAAATACAAATACTATTCAAATCACCCTATGAAATGTGCACACATGCTTCAGCAAATAGATATAATGATGTATTCAAAGCAAACATCAGCCTGAAAAAGTATTTTTAAATGATGTTAGTTGTTTAAATATTGAATATATAGGCATAAAGGTTTACTTTCTATAAAGTAGTTAGCTGTATATGCAGGGACATAATTGTTAGTATTGACATTGTTACCCCAAGAAGAAATATGATTGCAACTTTGAAGTCAAGAAGGATTTTTTCCCTTTAAGACACAATTGTAAACTTCAATTCTGTTTGTTTTTGCCTTCTTTGGATCAGTAGTAACATGAATGTATGAAATGATGAACTTAAAGGATTACTTTCTGTTATAATTTTTAAGCTAAATAACTAACATATTAAAGTTAATAAACATTAATTAAAACCTACTGACCTATATTTTCTCCAAAACAAAGTTTCATAACGTTCTAAAAGTTATATCTATTATTCGCCGATGATGTCACGTTATCCTGCCCACTATTTTAAGCACTGCATGTTCAAAATACTTAAACCAATAACTTTGTGTTTAAAGCGCCATTTTGAAACCTAGGTACTGTAAACGGATTGGTACAGAGCAAAGGATACCCACGGAGTGGGTTTGGAAAACAATTAAATTTGCAGACAAGATTTCTGATATACGGTAGAGATATGTTAATGAAATGCTATTGATAAAAAGTGTATTTGGGGTAGTTAGTTAGTAATAGGCATAGAAAATATTTACTTACAGTGGCCCTTTAATGGACTTTTTTCAATCTATATTATTATCTATCTATGTAACTTGTAATAATGGGAAAACTCAGTGGAATTGAGAAAGTTAACAATTTTCAAAGTTAAATAACCGTAAAAGGGGTAGAATAAATAATGGCAGCTTACTGCAGAATGTTTTACTATACATGATTAAGCATTTTTTAATTACAATCTCAAACTTTATTTTTTTTTTAACTGGACATGTAAGTCAAAATTAAACTATCAGGATTCAGACAGAACATGTAATTACATTACCCCAATTTACTTCCATATCAAATGTTCTTTGTACCTAGGTATCCTTTGTTGAAGAGCATACCTAGGTAGGCTCAGGAGTATGTTGAGCATTATATGGTAGCAGTGTTTAAAACAATATTTGTAACAATGTTATACATACAGGGCTCAATTCACTTTAACTCTCCTGAGCTTACCTATGTATGCTTTTCAACAAAGGGTACCAAGAGAACAAAGTAAATTGAATAAACAAGGTGAATTGATTTTTTAATTGCATTCTTTATCAAAACCATGAAAGTTTAAAGTTGAGGTTCATGGCCCTTTAAATATTGACATTAGAATGTGATTAAGTGTTTGTATATTTAAAAAAATGTAAGTCACACAAAATTATATGTAATTATCCTGAACTAATATTGGCCTCGATTCCAAGTTCTCATTCGATATCAAGAAAACGTGATCGGCCATTATTTGTTTGTTTAATTTTTTTTCATCAAAACAATTATAATCTTACCAAGTCAAACACAGCCAGCTTGATAACTCCTGTTGTATTCAATCTCCATTTCATCACAATGACACCGTTAACAACTGATAATGACTGTCACCAATAACTAAATCAATATATGAAAAAATACAACTGCTCTTTTAGGCTGTCCAAATGCTCCCACCAACTGACCAGGTCACTCATCCTCATTCTGCTGGTCTTACATTTTCTCCTCTACTACTGACAACTGCTGATATCTTGTAGATATGTTTTTTTGTGTTTCTACATTTAATTGATAGTGATGACATATTCATTATTGTTTTTTTTATTTGGCACGATTCAATTATAAAAAAGGGCCATCGCTGTTGTTGGTATGGGCAGTGCCATCTTGTTTTTTGGGTAAAAGCACGTACAGATCATCAACTAGTATCATTGTAGTTTATCCAGTGTGTGTTGTTGGTTGAACTAAGGGTGTTGAGCATTTATCAAGTGCCTTTGGTGGTTAAATTGGATGTTTCCAATTTGTTGTCAATATTTGCTAACTTGTAGTATGGTAGATTTTGATCACCAACGTCAATGCTGTATATGTATTGTATAAGGGACATCCAATACTGATCCAATATTTTTCAAATGCACAAATAGTGTTATCGTTTGCAATGTGCTTGTTCTGGTGTACAAGTGTATCGGGATCCCAAAAACGTGATTGACTAGACTGTACTCAACCCCATCATTGGTTATCAAGATAAAATTGCCTTCAAATGCATTGGGCAGCACAAGTCAATACTGACTCAATTAGCTGTCATGTGCTACTTTTGCTTTGTTCATGATAACTTTTTCTTTTTTTTAAGATATATCTGTTTGCTAAAGGTTTTTATCTGTTTTTCATGAGTTTACTAATCCAAGCATTTTACTAATTCTGCTCTGCTAATGCTTAGAAAACTATAAGTCATCCCAGCTATCACACAATGAGTTTACGTGGGAATTCTGATAGATATAGTGTGCCAAAGCTCTGCAGGATTAGGGCCACTGAAACACCAGTGACAATTTTAAGAGGTACCTAGGGGTATATTAACCCCTAAACCGCCGCACTCCCGCCTTGCAAACATTAGTTAAATATTATTAACCCCTAATCTGCTGTCCCTAACATCGCCGCAACCTACCTTCATTTATTAACCCCTAATCTGCCGCCCCCAACGTCCCCGCCACTATACTAAATGTATTAACCCCTAAACCTAAGTCTAACCCTAACCCTAACACCCTCTAACTTAAATATAATTTAAATAAATCTAAATAAAAAATTAATATTATTACCTAAATAATTCCTATTTAAAACTAAATACTTACCTATAAAATAAACCCTAAGCTAGCTACAATATAACTAATAGTTACATTGTAGCTATCTTAGGATTTATTTTTATTTTACAGGCAAGTTTGTATTTATTTTAACTAGGTACAATAGTTCTTAAATAGTTATTAACTATTTAATAACTACCTAGCTAAAATAAATACAAAAGTACCTGTAAAATAAAACCTAACCTAAGTTACAATAACACCTAACCTAACCCTACAATTAAATAAATTAACTAAATTAAAAACAATTAAATAAATTAAATTAAATTAGCTAAAGTACAAAAAACAAACAAACACTAAATTACAGAAAATAATAAACAAATTACAAGATATTTAAACTAATTACACCTAATAGCCCTATCAAAATAAAAAAAGCCCCCCCCCAAATAAAAAAAAAACCCCTAGCCTAAACTATCAATAGCCCTTAAAAGGGCCTTTTGCGGAGCATTGCCGCAAAGAAATCAGCTCTTTTACCTGTAAAAAAAAATACAAACAACCCCCCCAACAGTAAAACCCACCACCCACACAACCAATCCCCCAAATAAAATACTATCTAAAAAAACCTAAGCTCCCCATTGCCCTGAAAAGGGCATTTGGATGGGCATTGCCCTTAAAAGATCGGTTAGCTCTATTGCAGGCCCAAACCCTAACCTAAAAATAAAACCCACCCAATACACCCTTAAAAAAAACTAACACTAACCCCCTGAAGATGAACGGACATCCATCCTCAAGGAAGCAGCAGAGGTCTTTATCCAAGCTGGGCGAAGTGGTCCTCCAGACGGGCAGTAGTCTTCATCCAGACGGCATCTTCTATCTTCATCCATCCGACTTGGAGCGGGTCCATCTTCAAAACATCCGACGCGGAGCATCCTCTTCATCCGGAGTCTTCTTACTGAATAAAGGTACCTTTAAGTGACGTCATCCAAGATGCTCCGGGTGCTGATGTCTTGAAGATGGACCCGCTCCGCGTCGGATGGATAAAGATAGAAGATGCTGTCTGGATGAAGACTTCTGCCCGTCTGGAGGACCACTTCACCCGGCTTGGATAAAGACTTCTCCCGGCTTCGTTGAGGACTTCCCGGCTTGGATGAATACTTCTGCCGCTTCCTTGAGGATGGATGTCCGGTCTTCAGAACTGTCGATCTTCAGGGGGTTAGTGTTAGGCTTTTTTAAGGGTGTATTGGGTGGGTTTTATTTTTAGGTTAGGGTTTGGGCCTGCAATAGAGCTAACTGCCCTTTTAAGGGCAATGTCCATCCAAATGCCCTTTTCAGTTCAATGGGGAGCTTAGGTTTTTTTAGATAGTATTTTATTTGGGGGGGTTGGCTGTGTGGGTGGTGGGTTTTACTGTTGGGGGGGGTTGTTTGTATTTTTTTTTACAGGTAAAAGAGCTGATATCTTTGGGGAAATGCCACGCAAAAGGCCCTTTTAAGGGCTATTGATAGTTTAGTTTAGGCTAGAGTTTTTTTATTTTGGGGAGGCTTTTTTATTTTGATAGGGCTATTAGATTAGGTGTAATTAGTTTAAATATCTTGTCATTTGTTTATTATTTTCTGTAATTTAGTGTTTTGTTTTTTTGTGCTTTAGCTAATTTAATTTAATTTATTTAATTGTTTTTAATTTAGTTAATTTATTTAATTGTAGGGTTAGTTTAGGTGTTATTGTAACTTAGGTTAGGTTTAATTTTACAGGTACTTTTGCATTTATTTTAGCTAGGTAGTTATTAAATAGTTAATAACTATTTAATAACTATTCTACCTTGTTAAAATAAATACAAACTTGCCTGTAAAATAAAAATAAACCCTAAGATAGCTACAATGTAACTATTAGTTATATTGTAGCTAGCTTAGGGTTTATTTTATAGGTAAGTATTTAGTTTTAAATAGGAATTTTTTAGGTAATAATAATTTTTATTTAGATTTATTTAAATTATATTTTAGTTAGGGGGTGTTAGGGTTAGACTTAAGTTTAGGGGTTAATACATTTAGTATAGTGGCGGCGACGTTGGGGGAGGCAGATTAGGGGTTATTAAATGTAGATAGGTGGTGGCGATGTTAGAGACGGCAGATTAGGGGTTAATAATATTTAACTAATGTTTGCGAGGCAGGAGTGCGGCGGTTTAGGGGTTAATATGTTTATTATAGTGGCGGCGACGTTAGGGGCGGCAGATTAGGGCTTAATAAGTGTAGTTAGTTTGCGGTGACATTGAGGGAGGGAGATTAGGGTTTAATAAATATAATGTAAGTGTCGGCGATGTTGGGGGCAGCAGATTAGGGGTTAATATACATAATGTAGGTGGCGGCGGTGTCCGGAGCAGCAGATTAAGGGTTAATAAGTGTAAGATTAGGGGTGTTTAGACTCGGGGTTCATGTTAGGGTGTTAGGTGTAAACATAAAATGTATTTCTCCATAGGAATCAATGGGGCTGCGTTACTGAGTTTTACGCTGCTTTTTTGCAGGTGTTAGACTTTTTTTCAGCCGGCTCTCCCCGTTGATTCCTATGGGGAAATCGTGCAGGAGCACGTACGACCAGCTCACCGCTGACTTAAGCAGCGCTGGTATTGAAGTGCGGTAAGGTAAATTTTGCTCAATGCTCACTTCTTGCCTTTTAACGCCGGGTTTGTAAAAACCTGTAATACCAGCGCTGTAGGTAAGTGAGCGGTGAGAGAAAACTGCTCGTTAGCACCGCACAGCTCATAACGAAAAACTCGTAATCTAGCCATAAATTTTCCATGTTGGAAAGGTTTTAAAATCAGCACAAATATTATATATTAATGTAAACGTGTGACCCACTAAGCTGACAGTCTGCATAATAATGTTGGAGATGCACATGCGTTGCCTAAGTGCTGTAATTTATTGGTTATCTTCAGGAATAATGAAACCCTTGACTGATTTGGCTGAGATGAGAGCAGATAATATGGTGAGACAGCTGTGAGGTCACTGGTTGGATATTTAATAATTTTAACAGAGGGAGATGCCTTGTACCTTCCTCTATTTAGGGACAGCTGACCCCCTCTGTGGACAGCCATAAACCTGCATGTTCCCTCATTGTGATTCATGTTATAGCCACAGAAGGGAGAGGGACTGCACTTTATGCTACATTGAACAAGCAGATGAAACACACAGTCTAAAGAGCACATGTTTAGCAGTCTTCATTCTGTGTGAAATTAGTAGCCTATTTAAATCAATTATATGCTTATAATGAGCAGCCTGATCTAATTAGTGTGGCCCCCAGTGAGTTAATGAATTGAGGGGGGAGGGTCTGGCCAGCTAAGGGTGATCCAGGACATTGGGCATAATATCTCACAAGTTCTGTTTGCCCACAGAGAGGACACATGTGCAGGTGAAGAGAATAGTCTGCTCCAGTGTGCATCAGACTGTGTCTCGTTTAAAGGGGCAATAAACTCAATATCTTGCGCATCATAAAATGTTTAATTATTTTTTATAAAAAGGATTTGCAACATACTTTAATTATTAATTTTGCTACCTTTTCCTGTAATTTAACTTTAAAATGTGTGCATCCTGATTAATTTAGAACATCTACATGCTACACAGTGACTAGTCGATCTGTGCAGCATCTCATTTATACCTGTTTCTAATTCACCACACCAGATCAAATAAACAATACAAGGAGTGTGTTCCTGGACTGCAAAATTGATGTTGCAATGCTGTGTTTATGTGTAATGCACATACATAAATGAGTTTAGTATCCATGTAAAAATATCAGCCCATAAATATTATTAATTTCTTTGTCTGCAACTTTAAACATACAGATGACATTTTGGGCTCCATTTATTAAGCAGCTGATGCTGCTTTGGAGGCCCATAGTTTCAGGCTTGCCTTAAATAGAAGTTAAGAAGCAGCGGTTGTAAGACTGCTGCACCTTAACATCTCCACCACCTAAAAGGATGATTTACAGCCCCTGCTAGTGGCCGCCAGTGATCAGGGAGCGGCATTGCGCAAGCATTTCACTAGAAATTCTTGTACATTGATAAATATCACCCCTGTGAAATACTGCCTGGGTTTCCAACTTAATACCTGAACATAATACCTGAACATCCCCTTACTCCTATTTTATACCATGTCCCAAAGGTTCACAAGGACCCCATCTCCCCTCCAGGGAGACCCATTGTTTCAGGGGTGGGGTCCTTGTTTGAACCTTTGGGGGCATGGTTAGATGAGGTATTACAACCTATTGCAAAGAAACAGCTCTCCTATCTAAAGGACAGTGCCCGATTGATTGAAATTATGGACACTGTCAGCTGGAAGGAGAACTATTCATGGGCAGTAATTGATGTGTGCTCTCTATATACATGCATCCCCCAAGATCTAGGGGTACAAGCTATAGAATTTTTTCTACAGAGAGAGATGGATCTAAATATCCATATCAAACAATATGTAGGAGATGTGTTAAGATTCTTACTCTCACATAATTATTTTTGGTTTGATGGATGTTTTTATAATCAAATATGTGGCACTGCCATGGGGGCAAAGTTTGCCCCTGCCTTTGCAAACTTATATGTCATTGTCTCCTGGTGGGAGTTGTCACATATTTATAATACACATAATCCTTGGCTTGAAGACATCCTATTGTATATTCGTTACCTTGACGATCTGTTGGTCATTGTAAAAAAAACCATTAGATGATGTGGAATTTAATACTTTTATGGAATACGTCAATGTTAATCCATTTAATTTAAAATTTACAGGGATATTCAGCTCACAGAGTGTAAACTATTTAGACCTCACATTAGAAATTATTGATAACTGCATTGTCACAAGTACCTATCGTAAGGAAACGGCAGGTAATACTATTCTGTATGCCACGTCACAACATCCAACCCATTTGATTAAAGCAATACCACGCAGCCAATTCATTAGAATACGGAGAAATACAAAGTCTGATCAAATTTATGAAACACAATCATTGGATTTAAAAAAAAGACTTATTTGTAGAGGATATAATGCTAATAGTTTAGAAAAATGTAGAAAGGAAATTAAAAACTATAATATAACTTCAGGAATACATAACAATAAAAAAAAGAGAAATGACTCCAGTTTTAAGGATGCAATAGTTTTCACCACAGCATATTCTAAACAATATAATGACATTGTAAAAATTCTACAAAAACATTCACATATTCTTTCAGGAGATGATACATTAAGACCCCTTATTAATAACATTAAATATGTCCCTAAAAAATCAAAAACCCTGGGACAAACCATATCTCCTAGCTTAGTTGTGAGAACTAAAGGAAACAAACAAGATTGGCTAACACAAAAGGGAAATTATAAGTGTGGCAGACGAAACTGTAACATGTGCTCACATATTCAAGAAGGAAATTTATTTCTTAGCACTAGCACAGAAAAAAAATATACTATAGATTTCTATGCAAACTGCAGTACCACCTTTGTGGTGTATCTTCTTACCTGTAATCTATGTAAATTGCAATACACAGGTCAAACCTCTAGGGAAGTCAGAAAGTGATTTAATGAACATACAAGAGATACAAAAAATTATAATAAAGATTCTGCAGTAGCCAACCATTTTAATAGTTTTCATTTCACCAACGAAGCTAATATGAGTATAAAAATAATTGACATTGTCAACTTGCCCATTAGAGGTGGAAATAAATTTAAATCTTTGGAAAAGAAAGAACTATTTTGGATGTTAAAATTACAAACTCGTTCCCCTAGGGGAATGAATCGTGAATGTGATATTAATTTCTTCATTGACATTTAAAGTGTTAAATGTCTATCTTCATCTAAAATTAGATGCATTATTTTATTCTCATATATCATACTCACATATTCTATATATGCCTACATATTCATACATAATCCTCTACTCTAAATTTATCAACAGGATACAAATATGGTTTTACTTTTATCATAATGTTCTATTTCATTTTGTAGGAAGACATTTTTTTTTCATAAATGTATTATTTTTTGCAAGGTAAATTAGCATTTTAGGAAATCATATTTTTCAATACTTTATACACAGTGATTGTTAAGTGTATCCCTTTCTATCAGGTATTTACAAATGAGATATTCTATTGTTTAATCAAACATCATGTCATGTTACTGAGAATTTCATTGTTTGTTTTTAACATTTTTGTTAAGGATTGAGAGTGACCTGCACATCTAGGGGTTAAAGGGACAGTATACACTCATTTTCATATAACTGCATGTAATAGACACTATTATAAAGAATAAGATGCACAGATACTGATATAAAAATCCAGTTTAAAACTGTTTAAAAACTTAGAAGCTGCCAGTTTAGCTCTGTTGAAAAGGTAGCTGGAAAGCCCACTGCAAGTGGGAAATAAGACACTCCCCCCTCCCCCTTCTTTTGCATATGAAAAGACCCTTTACACAAACAGGAGCAAGCTGGAGAAGGTAGCTGACGGTATTCTCATAAAACTTTGGGGCTTGGTTAGGAGTCTGAAAATCAGAGCAATGTTATTTAAAAATAAGCAAAACTATACATTTATTTAAAAAAAAAACCTTTATGGGCTATATAAATAGATCATCTACAAAACATTTATGCAAAGAAAAAATGAGTTTATAATGTCCATTTAACTGTAATCCGGCTGCACAATTAATCTGTATAGGAAACAGCTGCTCTTTGCATTCAGGCACCCCTTTAAGTGCAGGCCTCCCTCACTCCTTTTTATGTCTATGAATAAGAGTCCTGTGAGGACTCAAAACTAGTCAGACAGAACTAGTGTCCTACATACCCCTGCCTTGTACTGGACATTTTGTACCTTTTTCTATGCGTACCATACAGCGGTTGTAGCTGTTGATTTTTTAATCAAGTTCAAATAAAGTATTTCAGTTTTTATGGATCCCTGATGCAGTGCCTGCTTTCCTTCTTCGTCTCTGCACTGCCTGGTTTTTGTGGTCTCACCTAGGGACCAATGGTAAAAGCATTGTGATAATTAGCGATATTTTAAAAAAGGATCCATCTTGTGATCAAGATTGGCTGTAAAATGTTCTTAAGGCATGAAATCAGTGTTTGTTGGCAGTCTCACCAAGAGGCTTTTGGCTATACTTCTCTGTCCGAAACATTGTTTCTTTGACGTATATTGCAAAAATGCTTCTACAAGGGTGAATCAAAACGTTATTCCTCCTCAGTCACCACAACTTTATTAATGAACAGATCCAAGCAAAAGTTACACAGTTTATAGACTAAGTTCTCCTGTACACGAAGCTACTGTTTAACAAAGTCACCATTACTTTCAAGACATTTACACCATCATAGAAACCCAAATATCAAATCTAGTTTGGAAAAGTTCTGAAGTTTGATTCCTGACCCATGACCTTACATCTGATGTAATATATTCCAAGTTGTCAAACCATGTAGGCTGTCCTTAATAGGCCCAAACAGGTAGAAGTCTGAATATGCCAAATCAGGCCTGTACGGTGTATCGGTTACCAAGGACCACCCCATTTTGGCAGTCGCCTGGGTTGTTAACAATGACGTGTGTGTTTTTACATTATTGTGATGGAACTGTATGGGATGAATGTCTTGATGTGGTCTCTTCTTCCTTATGGCTTCCTTCAGTTTCTTAAGTGTAGTAACGTAGGTTTCGCTTTTGATTGTGTGACGTCCATCCAAAAAGTCAATGAGAATAACGCAGTGTATTTCAAATCGAAATGCACCTATAAACTTTTTTTAATTTTGACCTTTATATAGAAGTCTATTATGTGAGGCATTTAGTGCAGCTGCGCTATCTGACCTCCAGATATTAGTGCGCCTTAGGCTTTTACTCAATCGCTAACATTTTACTTTCAGCTTGTAAAATGGAAGTAAAAATGGAAGCGCTATGGAAGAATTGCAGCCTAACAAAGATAGAGAACCATATCACTACCATTTTTACACTCCACTTCCAGTATAGACCAGTGGTTTTCAAAGTGTGAGATAGGCCTCCCCAGGGGGCGCTAGAGCTTATAAGGGGAGGTGCAGTCTTTTTGCCCTATCCTATGGAAACCACAAGCAACAGCTGACTTTGGCAATGTATGAAAAGTGGTTGCATGACCAGGTTTCTGAAGTCTCATGTAGGCATGTGGCTGACTGAGGGGCTGCAGATACATACAGGAAGAGAAGTGCTCTACCAGGAATGAACAACAGCTCAGTAGTTTCTTCTATGGCGAGTTACCACCTGGGTGCAGCCTCTTTTAGCCCAATTTTGCTTTTCACAGAGGAGAACTTTCCTGAAGTATATTAGGGTAATCCTGCCTAACAAGGATAGTCAAACCCTGAAATACAAGGCAATGCTCCTGGAAAACCAGGGGTTTGATGTAGACATGTAACTGATAGAGGGGTTGCAGAGCCAGGAGTGTGATGTAGGTACGTCTCTGAAAGAGCGGTTGCATGGCCAGGTATTTGATCTGATGTAAGCATGAGGCTGATAGAACGGCTGCATTAAATTTCTGATCTGAAGTCTGATGTAGTCATGTGACTGACAAAGAGGCTGCAGAGCCAGGTCTCTGACTTGAAGTCTGATGTATAAATGAGGCAATCAGAGGGGCTGCAGTGTTAGACTGCAGAGTGGGCTGCTCTACTTGTGCTTATTTGTGGTGTCAGATTGGCTCTGGATACTACAGTTACACAGTCATTATATTTAAGCCAACAAAAGTCTAGAATAGAACTGGGGTTTTTACAAAGAACTAAATGGTTTGGGTCCTCCTAGTCTTTATCTGTTTGATTAGGCAATCATTTTGTTTCCCAAATATGTTATTGTGCTCCATGGTTTGAAACAAAAAAGCCAATCTGTAGTAAAATTAAAAATAAATCCTTGCACTCTGTGTGGAATACAGGAGACACAGGGTGTTGCAGTAAAATCAACAATCCTTTATTGCTGCTTTATAAAAAGAATGCACAATAAATGGAGTCCTTTCATATGATCTCATGTAACTTTTTAAAGGGATAGACCATACCTCCTCTATTTTATCTACTATATTATTTAATGCTACTCTCTATAACATCATGTTTGTAACATATGTAAAAATGTATAAAGATTACAGAAACTATTCAACCTCACAACAGATTAACCATTATTGTCTATATGTAAAGCATCATATAACAACTTATATTTCCCTATTACATATATTTGGTTTTCAAACCTGTCCTCAGACCTCCCTAACAGGCCAGATTTTGAGGATCTCTGAACTAGAGCACAGGTGAAATAATCAGCTGATTAGTAAACATGGTTATTTTACCTGCTCTCATCCAAGATAATTTTCAATTTAGAACACTATAAATTCATATAATCCATCTGATATTTTTATTCAAATCTACAATTAAAATATTGATATTGATGTTAATGTTTTGATATTCCAATATTGTTGATGTGGACACAACTTTTCTTTTAATGTAGATTTAATTTTTAACCATTAAATCACCATATAATATAACTGGACTCATATAATCCTATACATATCACCATTCATCAATCACAACATTAACAATATTGTTAGTGTGATCCAAGTTTACTCAGTAAATAGTTTGACATTCCACTTAGAATTAAAGGGACATAATACTCATATGCTAAATCACTTGAAACTGATGCAGTATGACTGTAAAAAGCTGACAGGAAAATATCACCTGAGCATTTCTATGTAAAAAAGGAAGATATTTTACCTCACAATTTCCTCAGCTCAGCAGAGTAAGTTCTGTGTAAAAAGTTATACTTCAGTTGCTGTCCAGCTGCAGGTAAAAAAAAATAATAATAAATAAATGAACTGCAGCCAATCAGCATTAACAGTGCTGAGGTCATGAACTCTTTAACTGTGATCTCATGAGATTTCACTTAACTCTCATGATATCTCATAGTAAACTTCCATAAAATTAATAGGGAAATAACACGAGTGTGCATGAGGCTCACTCCCCTGCAGGTCCCGGGACAGACATACTGATTTGCTGCTTAAAGTCCTTTACAATGGGGTGTGAATACTTAGGACATTTTGAGATAAAATATCTTTCTTTTTTTAGATGTTCAGGTGATATTTTCTAGTCAGCTTTTTACAGCTATGCTGCACCACTTTCAAGTGTTTCAACATTGGTACTCTGGTTCCTAATTGGAATATCCAGTATACCTCTTGTATAGCACCTCCCAGGGATGACTTGCTATATGCTAGATACCTTGAAAGGCCAATAAAGAGCTATCAGAATTATGGTTATTATGAAAAGGAACTGCAATAGGTGTGGTGGAATATGCATCTTCCACTGCCCGCAGATGTTCCACAAAACATTTTTTTAAATTATCTAGTTGTTTGACCTACATACCTTATTACACCTCTTACATGTAAGTAAATACATTACATAACTTGTATTACAATTAATATATTGTTTAATTTTATACCTTTTGTCTCCCAAAATTGTATGAATGCAAGATTTGCATTGTGTACATCCATTTTTAAAAAAACATGCACCTAGATTACGAGTTTTTGTCGGTAAGGCTGTGCGGGGCTAACAAGCCTTTTTTTCTTACCGCTCACTTCCGGCGTTAGCCTCAGAAAAGTGAGCGTTGAGCAAAATTTAGCTCCACATCTCACTGTAATACCAGCGTTGCTTACGGTAGCAGTAAGCTGGCATAACGTGCTCGTGCACGATTTCCCCATAGGAAACAATGGGCCTGAGCTGGCTGGAAAAAAAAACTAACACCTGCAAAAAAGCAGCGTTCAGCTCCTAACGCAGCCCCATTGTTTCCTATGGGGAAATTAATTTTATTTCTGCACCTAACACCCTAACATGAAGTCCGAGTCTAAACACCCCTAATATTACACTTATTAACCCCTAATCTGCCGCCCCCACTATCTCTGACACCTACATTATATTATTAACTCCTAATCTGCCACTCCGGACACCGCCGCCACCTACATTATATATATGAACCCCTAATCTTCTGCCCCCAACATCGCCGACACCTACATTATAGTTATTAACCCCTAATCTGCTCCCCCAACGTCGCCGCAACTATATTAAATTTATTAACCCCTATTCTGCTGCCGCCAACGCCGCCGCCACTATAATAAATTTATTAACCCCTAAACCTAAGTCTAACCCTAACATCCCCCTAACTTAAATATAATTTAAATACATCTAAATAAATTTACTACAATTAAATAAATTATTCCTATTTAAAACTAAATACTTACCTATAAAATAAACCCTAAGCTAGCTACAATATAACTAAAAGTTACATTGTAGCTAGCTTAGGATTTATATATTTTTTACAGGCAACTTTGTATTTATTTTAACTAGGTACAATAGTTATTAAATAGTTATTAACTATTTAATAACTTCCTAGTTAAAATAAATACAAATTTACCTGTAAAATAAACCCTAACCTAAGTTACAATTACACCTAACACTACACTATAATTAAACTAATTACCTAAACTACCTACAATTAATTACAATTAAAATAAATAAACTAAATTATGAAAAAACAACAACACTATATTACAGAAAATAAAAAAAGAATTACAAGAATTTTAAACTAATTACACCTAATCTAATACCCCTAATAAAATAAAAAAGCCCCCCAAAATAATAAAATTCCCTACATTATACTAAATTACAAATAGCCCTTAAAAGGGCCTTTTGCGGGGCATTGCCCCAAAGTAATCAGCTCTTTCACCTGTAAAAAAAAATACAATACCCCCCCAACATTAAAACCCACCACCCTCACACCCAACCCTACTCTAAAACCCACCCAATCCCCCCTTAAAAAACCTAACACTACCCCCTTGGAGATCACCCTACCTTGAGACGTCTTCACCCAGCCGGGCACAAGTGGTCCTCCAGAGGGTCCGAAGTCTTCATCCTATACGGCCAGAAGAGGACATCCAGACTGGCAGAAGGCTTCATCCAGGCGGCATCTTCTATCTTTATCCTTCCGGAGCGGAGCGGGTCCATCTTCAAGACATCCGATGCGGAGCATCCTCTTCATCCGACAGCCGATGACTAAATGACTGGTCCTTTAAGTGATGTCATTCAAGATGGCATCCTTTGAATTCCGATTGGCTGATAGAATCCTATCAGCCAATCGGAATTAAGGTAGGAAAAATGCATCAGCCAATAGGATTGACCTCACATTCTATTGGCTGATTGGAACAGCCAATACAATGCGAGCCTAGAATCCTATCAGCCAATCGGAATTCAAGGGACGCCATCTTGGATGACGTCACTTAAAGGACCAGTCATTCAGTCGTCGGCCGTCGGATGAAGAGGATGCTCCACGTCAGATGTCTTGAAGATGGACCCGCTCCTCTCGGAAGGATGAAGATAGAAGATGCCGCCTGGATGAAGCCTTCAGCCGATCTGGATGTCCTCTTCTGGCCGGATAGGATGAAGACTTAGGACCCTCTGGAGGACCACTTGTGCCCGGCTGGGTGAAGACTTTTCAAGGTAGGGTGATCTTCAAGGGGTTAGTGTTATTTTTTTTTAAGGGGGGATTGGGTGGGTTTTAGAGTAGGGTTGGGTGTGTGGGTGGTGGGTTTTAATGTTGGGGGGTATTGTATTTTTTTTTTACAGGTGAAAGAGCTGATTACTTTGGGTCAATGCCCCGCAAAAGGTCCTTTTAAGGGCTATTTGTAATTTAGTATAGGGTAGGGAATTTTATTATTTTGGGGGGCTTTTTTATTTTATTAGGGGGATTAGATTAGGTGTAATTAGTTTAAAAAAATTGTAATTCTTTTTTTATTTTCTGTAATTTAGTATTTGTTTTTTTTCGTAATTTAGTTTATTTAATTTAATTGTAATTAATTGTAGGTAGTTTAGGTAATTAGTTTAATTATAGTGCAGTGTTAGGTGTAATTGTAACTTAGGTTAGGGTTTATTTTACAGGTAAATTTGTATTTATTTTAACTAGGAAGTTATTAAATAGTTAATAACTATTTAATAACTATTGTACCTAGTTAAAATAAATACAAAGTTGCGTGTAAAATAAAAATAAACCCTAAGATGGCTACAATGTAATTATTAATTATATTGTAGCTATCTTATGGTTTATTTTATAGGTAAGTATTTAGTTTTAAATAGGATTAATTTATTTAATTGTAGTAATTTAATTTTGTTTTATTTAAATTATATTTAAATTAGGGGGGGTTAGGGTTAGATTTAGGGGTTAATAAATTTAATATAGTAGCGGCGACGTTGGGGTCGGCAGATTAGGGGTTAATAAATGTAGGTAGGTGTCCGCGATGTTAGGGACGGCAGATAAGGGGTTAATAAAATGTAACTAGTGTTTGTGATGCAGGAGTGCGGCAGTTTAGGGGTTAATAAATGTATTAAAGTGGAGGCGATGTCCGGTCAGCAGATTAGGGGTTAAACATTTTAGTTAAGTGTTTCTGAAGTGGGGGGGGTGCTTGGTTTAGGGGTTAATAGATAGTTTATGGGTGTTAGTGTACTTTTTAGCACTTTAGTTAAGAGTTTTATGTTACGGCGTTAGCCCATAAAACTCTTAACTACTGACTTTTATATGCGGTAGGAGTCTTGCCAGGAGAGGGTCTACCGCTCACCAGGAGAGGGTCTACCGCTCACTTTTTCAGGCGATTGTCATACCGGCGTTAGGCAAATCCCATTAAAAAGATAGGATACGCAATTGACGTAAGGGGATTTGCGGGAAGCTAAAATCGCGGAAAAAAAGTGAGCGGTAGATCCTCTCCTGTCTGACTCGTAATACCAGCGGGCGTTAAAAAGCAGCGTTGGGACCCCTCAACACTGCTTTTTAACGCAAGACTCGTAATCTAGCCGATGGTTTCTTTTACAACCAATTTGACTTCATATCTGATGGTAACATAGATAGTGATAGCATATTGCCCCATGTTTTTGCTTTCCTAGTCACAAACTGGCAACCTTTTTTAACTTTATATGTTCCCTGTACTGATTTATATCCCTTATTATATTTAGTTACAAATCAGGGTTCACTTCTATATTCATTACCCTTTTTTTAATTCTGGGGTTTCATCTTGTCAACCTGTGATTTTGCCCTTTATGAGTTCTTCTATATCCATGTGACAATAACCTCATTGTAGTGTCTTTGGCATGCTTCTCATTCCAATCTGCATTACCCATAAATAGATATGGTTTGTGCCTAAAACCCATTTAACATACAAATTGCATTTCAGGTTCACCTATAAAAAAATAAGTTGCTTTAAAAAAATCAGTATTGTTTTCCCACCTTATTCCTTTAAAGATTATTTTTGTAGGAAATTATTTTTAAAAAAAAATTAGAAAAAAAAGGCAGGCAAAGGGCTTTTACATAGATATACATATATATATACATGTCTAAATATGTATATGTACAGTATGTACACTCACCGGCCACTTTACTAGGTACGCCTGGTTGGACTCCCTTTTGCCTTCAGAACTGCCAAACATTACTCAGAGATTTTGGTCCATATTGTCATAATAGCATCACGCAGTTGCTGCAGATTTGTCGGCTGCACATCCATGATGTGAATCTCCCATTCCACCATATCCCAAAGGTGCTCTATTGGATTGAGATCTGGTGACTGTGGAGGCCATTGGAGTACAGTAAACTCATTGTCAAGTTCAAGAAACCAGTTTGAGATGATTTGAGCTTTGTGACATGGTGCATTATCCTGCTGGAAGTAGCCATCAGAAGATGGGTACACTGTAGACATAAAGGGATGGACATGGTCAGCAACAATACTCAGCTGGGCTGTGGTGTTTAAACGATGCTCAATTGGTACTAAGGGGCCCATAGTGTGCCAATAAAATATCACCCACATCATTACACCACCACCACTGTTGATAAAAGACAGGATGGATCCATGCTTTCATGTTGTTTACATTAAATTCTGACCCTACCATCTGAATGTTGCAACTGAAATCGAGACTCATCAGACCAGGCAACATTTTTTTCCAATCTTCTATTGTCTAATTTTGGTGAGCCTCTGTGAATTGTAGCCTCATTTTCCTGTACTTAGCTGACAGGAGTGGCACCCAGTGTGGTCTTCTGCTGCTGTAGCCCATCTGCTTCAAGGTTCAATGTGTTGTGTGTTCAGAGTGGTTATTTGAGTTACTGTTGCCTTTTTATCATCTCGAACCAGTCTGCCCATTCTCCTCTGACATCAGCAAGGCATTTTCGTCCACACAACTACAGATGACTGGATATTTTCTCTTTTTCGGACCATTCTCTGTAAATTGTACCAAAGCAAAAACGGTCAGGAGCACCAGCTTATAAAACTTAGCTTTTATTCCAGTGGATTAAACGAAAACTGTACAATCCAAGAAAGAAAGGTTATCAGTCACTTAGCTAACATGTTTCGGTTTTCACCGTAATCATAGCTGTAAACCCTAGAGATGGTTGTTCATGAAAATCCCAGTAGATCAGCAGTTTTTAAAATACTCAGACCAGCTCACCTGGCACCATGCTACGTTCAAAGTCACTTAAGTCCCCTTTCTTCTCCATTCTGATGCTCGGTTTGAACTTCAGCAAGTCGTCTTCACTACGTCTAGATGCCTAAAAGCATTGAGTTGCTGCCATGTGAATTTGTGTTACTGAGCAATTGAACAGGTGTACCTAATAAAGTGGTCGGTGACCCCGGGGGTTGATGATGGTGTGAGTGCTAGATCCTGATTCTTTCTTTCTTTATATATATATATATATATATATATATATATATATATATATATATATATATATATATATATAGGTACATATGTATTTATGTATTTATATGTGTTAATATGTATTGACAGACATATACACATGTAAACACATAAATACATATGTATACATATATAGACATATATACAAGTGCATTGGAGCCCTTTGCAGTTAAGTAGATGAAAACATGTAAAATATTTATGCAATATTCATAATAAGTGTTATACTGTGTATTTACTGTGATTTCACATTCCAATGTTCTACACATAACAGAATATGTTCTAAGTATTTTTAAATATATATATATATATATATATATATAATTATATATATATATCTGTATACTGTATCATATATATATAGGTATAGATATATTGTACCAAAATACCATTAGATATATGTAGAAATATGTATTTAAGAACATATTCTTCTATGTGAAGAACATTGGAATGTGAAATATTCCTATTTTCAAGTCAGGTTAACGCACTGGAGAATTTGCAATCAGGGTTGCGCGCTAGTAGGATGTTAGGTTTTTTGCTTCATTGACTTCTATGGGGGAGCACATTATCGTGCACTCGATATACTTAGTTATGT
Source organism: Bombina bombina (assembly GCF_027579735.1). Taxonomy (NCBI): domain Eukaryota; kingdom Metazoa; phylum Chordata; class Amphibia; order Anura; family Bombinatoridae; genus Bombina; species Bombina bombina. Next base: position 283,576,120 of record NC_069499.1, read on the forward strand.
TTTTATACTTTTCGGGTTAGTGCACACACTTGTAATATGAGCGCTACCCAATGCACACAAAATGCTTACTTCTAGCGGAGTTAGTGCTCGAGCAGGAGCATTAAAGTGAAGGTAAAGTTTGCTGTATTACTATGCACTTATCTGCAATACAGCACAAATCAATGGTACTTTCATTCATGAAAATCTTCAATTTTAGCTCTATTATTAGTTTTATAATATTTTAACCGCAGTCTAATAAGCCTTCGATTCAACCCGTTATTTATTTATTTTTTTAGCTTGTTGGTCACGTTTTAATAACAGCCAATTGACTTCTTGGCCGTTAGGTGGCCGTCAAGTTACCGCTATCTACAAAGCTCTGTGCATGCGTTAGCTTCCTTCCTCTCCCTGGAAAACCAAGCACGGCCCCGTTTAGCGCATGCTTACTGACCAACAATTCTTTCAACAGCAATACGTAGCAGGCTTGTGCTGCATAAATAAAAGACTGGCATTAACGCATGCGCATTGTGTAACGTCGCTGATGTTTTGCGTGTGCGCAGTAGTTTTCTTAGCCGGGCACGAGCATTGTAGGCAAGTATAGAGCGGGTGGGAACGCTCTATACGTCATCAGCTAAACAGAGAGGAAAGGGATCGTGGGCGGAACAGTAGGGGAGAAAAACATACATTTATTAACGAAATATGTTAGGTAAAAAAAAAAAAAAGTTAGCAACTGTGGATTTTACAAGGCAATAAATTAAATAATGTTTGCAGAAAGAGAAAACTTTACCTTCACTTTAAATATCACTCGACTTGTAATCTGGCCCATAGGAATTTAAATATGTTTCAAATATTTGGTCTTCTTGAGACTGTTGCCTTTTAATACCATAATGACATGTTTGTGATCCTGGGTTTGGTAGAAGTATGATTTTAATTTGATACCAAACTTAATTCTAGCATAAATGGATTATGTGACCTATTGTTCTGACAATTTATGCAATATTCATTTTGCCACAATGTCACAGATCATTTTCAGAACTGGCAAATGCTATACTTGTGTTTAAATATAACAATTATGAATATGGACATTTTAGCATAGTAATGAGAAAATGTATAGGTGATCACTAGAAAAATGCTCATGCACTCAAATTTGCCCTCAATAATAACAAATTAAGCTTTTAGATCTTGGTAAAACTGTGACTTAATTGTCTAATTGTCACATATAATGAGTACCATCTCACCTACACCTTGCTAATGTTCTCAATGCCCGATTCATTGTGCCCAGAAATTGACATTTTGATATTAGAATTTTTTTTTAAACTATTTGTATAAATCCATAGCAGAGAAGGTATTGCTTTGTCCAGGAGATTTTCTCCTGTACATTGAAATAAATGAATATCCAATAATTACACAATGTTTTCAGGTTCTTCCCCATGAATGTGCTATTTGCTTTTTTTGGATGACATTTCTTTTTCAAAATGTTACACTTTTGGTAAATGTTACAGCATTTGAAACCGGGCACAAAATAACCATCTCAGTAAGCTGGAGTGCTCCAATCTTTATCCTCATATGCAGAAGCTTCATACATATTCAGCAGCAGAATATCCCAAATGCAGCACAAGGGAAATCATTCATCAAAAGTCCCCCCTCCACTTGCAAACCTGGGGCAGAAAGCAGCGCCTGAAAAAGGATGTGTTTGTCCATGGCTTAATGGAAGATTTCTATTTTTAATTAACCCTTCAGAGTGAGACAATGGTGAAGTCTTCTGATTGGGAATATAAAGTTAGATGGAAAGATGTGCATTCTAAGAGCTTATCATATGTGTGTGTATATATATATATATATAAATATAAAATTTCCAGGTCTGGAATTTGACTTTATCTTAATAAGATAAATCTGTCTTGCTTAATTGTTTATCCTTAATCACCCTCACCTTCAGTGTATATTCAGAATGCCTAGTTTTGCCATAAACGTGTTGCTCTCCAAATAGTTTTGCCTTCCACATGTGTTTCCAGTATGCATGCTAGCATATTGTATCTCAAGCATATTTAATAGACCTATGTATCCCAAGTGTGTTTGGTGGTCCTATGGTCAAATTATATATATGGTCTCCCTATTTGATGGCACAATCATCTAGATTCACTACTAATCACTGTGAATCTAAAGTAACAAGTGAGATGTAAAGGGATATGAAACTATTTTCTTCTGTGATTCAAACAGAGCATACAATTTTAAAAATGTTTCTAATTGACTTCTATTATAAAATTTGCTTTGTTCCCATGCAATGCTTTATTGAAGATATACCTATGTAGGTTTCTGGAGAACTACATGGAGGGAAATTGGATATGAGCAGGTATATTGGAAAAATTCCCTCATACTATGCATGGAAATAACTGATCAAAATCCCTCTGACCACAAGTTTTCATTAAGGGGTCAATTTATTAAGCAGCGGATGCTGCATTAAAGCCCCATTGTTTCAGGTCCGCCTGAAAGGGAAGTTAAAGTGCCATGATACCCAAATGTTGAAACACTTGAAAGTAATGCAGCAAAGCTGTAAAAAGCTGACTATAAAAAAATATAAACTGAACATCTCTATGTAAAAAAGAAAGATATTTTACCTCAAAAGTTCATCAGTAGCCACATTGCATTGTAAAGGACTTCTAAGCAGCAAATCAGTATGTCTGTCCCGGGACAGCTAAGGGAGTGAGCTTCCATCCTGAACACTCATCTTATTTCCCTATTCAGTTTTAGGAAGTTTACTATGAAATCTCATGAGAGTTATATCAAATCTCATGAGATCACAGTAAAAGAGTTCATGACCTCAGCACTGTTGATGCTGATTGGCTGCTGTTCATTTCTTAATTATTATTTTTTTTTACCTGCAGCGAAGCAGCAGCTGAAGTATAACTTTTTACACAGTTTTTGCACTTACTCTGCTGAGCTGAGGAAATTGTGAGGTAAAATATCTTCCTTTTTTATATAGAGATGCTCAGGTGATATTTTCCTGTCAGCTCTTTACAGTTATACTGCATCAGTTTCAAGTGATTTAGCATATGAATATTATGTCCCTTTAAGAAGCAGTGGTTGTAAGATACGATGGAGATGATTGACAGCCCTTGCCAATTTATCACCAGCGAGCAAGGAGCAGCATTGCACAAGCATTTCACCAGAAATGCTTGTGCAATGATAAATGCTGACAGCGTATGCTGTCGGTATTTAGCGAGGTCGAGCGGACACGATTTTTCTACAGCAAATCATGTCCCCTCGACCATTAATAAATCTACTCCTAAATATTAACGACAAAATGGACAGAATGAATTTAGCAGCCAAAGGTTGTTGTTAAAAGCAAACATTTCCTTTTTGACATGTTTGAGAGTATTCCAAGACGGCACCATTTTAGATGTATAGATAAATATATAGGGGTCGATTTAACAAGGGCCTAATTACCCTTGTTCCCCTTGTTTCTGCTTGAGCCTTCAGGCTCGCTGGAAACAGCAGTTAAGAAGCAACGGTCTAAGACCGCTGCTCCTTAACTGTATCCCCTGCCTCTGAGCGGCGTACAGCAATCAACCCAATCCTATACAATCGGGTTGATTGACACCCCCTGCGAATCTGCAGGGGGCGGCATTGCACAAGTAGTTCACTAGAACTGCTTGTGCAATGCTGAATGCGGACAGCGTATGTCTGTTGGACATGATACGCTACAGCGTAATTCATGTCGGACAGACATTTGTAAATCTACCCCATAGTCTATATTCAGCACTATTATATAGTCACTAGGTAGTGAGCGGGACTGATCTTTACTTTGTATATTTATTTAACAGACATATAAGTGATACAGCAAACTAACGGCTAGATTTAGAGTTTTGTCGGTAACGACCCGAGTATCTAATGCTGGCTTTTTTCTGGCCGCACCTTTAAAATAACTCTGGTATTGAGAGTCCACAGAATGGCTGCGTTAGGCACCAAAAAAGGAGCGTAGAGCATATTTAACGCAACTTCAACTCTCAATACCAGAGTTGCTTACGGACGCGGCCAGCCTCAAAAATGTGCTCGTGCACGATTCCCCCATAGGAAACAATGGGGCTGTTTGAGCTGAAAAAAAACCTAACACCTGCAAAAAAGCCGCGTTCAGCTCCAAACGCAGCCCCATTGTTTGCTATGGGGAAACACTTCCTACGTCTGCACCTAACACCCTAACATGTACCCTGAGTCTAAACACCCCTAACCTTACACTTATTAACCCCTATTCTGCCGCCCCCGCTATCGATGACCCCTGTATATTATTTTTAACCCCTAATCTGCCGCTCCGTAAACTGCCGCTACTTACATTATCCCTATGTACCCCTAATCTGCGGCCCCTAACACCGCCGACCCCTATATTATATTTATTAACCCCTAATCTGCCCCCCACAACGTAGCCTCCACCTGCCTACACTTATTAACCCCTAATCTGCTGAGCGGACCGCACCGCTATTATTATAAAGTTATTAACCCCTAATCCGCTTCACTAACCCTATAATAAATAGTATTAACCCCTAATCTGCCCTCCCTAACATCGCCGACACCTAACTTCAATTATTAACCCCTAATCTGCCGACTGGAGCTCACCGCTATTCTAATAAATATATTAACCCCTAAAGCTAAGTCTAACCCTAACACTAACACCCCCCTAACTTAAATATAATTTTAATCTAACAAAATTAATTAACTCTTCTTAAATAAATTATTCCTATTTAAAGCTAAATACTTACCTGTAAGAGAAATCCTAATATAGCTACAATATAAATTATAATTATATTATAGCTATTTTAGGATTAATATTTATTTTACAGGCAACTTTGTATTTATTTTAACCAGGTACAATAGCTATTAAATAGTTAAGAACTATTTAATAGCTAAAATAGTTAAAATAATTACAAATTTACCTGTAAAATAAATCCTAACCTAAGTTACAATTAAACCTAACACTACACTATCAATAAATAAATTAAATAAACTCCCTACAATTATCTACAATTAAACCTAACACTACACTATCAATAAATAAATTAAATACAATTCCTACAGATAAATACAATGAAATAAACTAACTAAAGTACAAAAAATAAAAAATAACTAAGTTACAAAAAATAAAAAAATATTTACAAACATTAGAAAAATATTACAACAATTTTAAACTAATTACACCTACTCTAAGCCCCCTAATAAAATAACAAAGCCCCCCAAAATAAAAAAAAAATGCCCTACCCTATTCTAAATTACTAAAGTTCAAAGCTTTTTTACCTTACCAGCCCTGAACAGGGCCCTTTGCTGGGCATGCCCCAAGAAGTTCAACTCTTTTGCCTGTAAAAAAAAAACATACAATACCCCCCCCCAACATTACAACCCACCACCCACATACCCCTAATCTAACCCAAACCCCCCTTAAATAAACCTAACACTAAGCCCCTGAAGATCTTCCTACCTTATCTTCACCATACCAGGTTCACCGATCGATCCAGAAGAGCTCCTCCGATGTCCTGATCCAAGCCCAAGCGGGGGGCTGAAGAGGTCCATGATCCGGCTGAAGTCATCATCCAAGCGGGAGCTGAAGAGGTCCATGATCCGGATGAAGTCTTCATCCAAGCGGGAGCTGAAGAGGTCCATGATCCGGATGAAGTCTTCTATCAACGGCATCTTCAATCTTCTTTCTTCGGGAGCCATCATCTTCCATCCGACGCGGAACATCTTCTTCTCCCGACGCCTACTAGCCGAATGACGGTTCCTTTAAATGACGTCATCCAAGATGGCGTCCCTCGAATTCCGATTGGCTGATAGGATTCTATCAGCCAATCGGAATTAAGGTAAGAATATTCTGATTGGCTGATGGAATCAGCCAATCAGAATCAAGTTCAATCCGATTGGCTGATTCAATCAGCCAATCAGATTGAGCTTGCATTCTATTGGCTGTTCCGATCAGCCAATAGAATGCGAGCTCAATCTGATTGGCTGATCGGATCAGCCAATCGGATTGAACTTGATTCTGATTGGCTGATTCCCCGCAAAGGGCCCTGTTCAGGGCTGGTAAGGTAAAAGAGCTTTGAACTTTAGTAATTTAGAATAGGGTAGGGCATTTTTCTATTTTGGGGGGCTTTGTTATTTTATTAGTGGGCTTAGAGTAGGTGTAATTAGTTTAAAATTGTTGTAATATTTTTCTTATGTTTGTAAATATTTTTTTATATTTTGTAACTTAGTTCTTTTTTATTTTTTGTACTTTAGTTAGTTTATTTCATTGTAGTTATTTGTCGGTATTGTATTTAATTAATTTATTGATAGTGTAGTGTTAGGTTTAATTGTAGGTAATTGTAGGTATTTTATTTAATTTATTTATTGATAGTGTAGTGTTAGGTTTAATTGTAACTTAGGTTAGGATTTATTTTACAGGTAATTTTGTAATTATTTTAACTAGGTAGCTGCTAAATAGTTCTTAACTATTTAATAGCTATTGTACCTGGTTAAAATAAATACAAAGTTACCTGTAAAATAAATATAAATCCTAAAATAGCTATAATATAATTATAATTTATATTGTAGCTATATTAGGTTTTATTTTACAGGTAAGTATTTAGCTTTAAATAGGAATAATTTATTTAATAAGAGTTAATTAATTTAGTTAGATTTAAATTATATTTAACTTAGGGGGGTGTTAGGGTTAGACTTAGCTTTAGGGGTTAATACATTTATTAGAATAGCGGTGAGCTCCGGTCGGCAGATTAGGGGTTAATGTTTGAAGTTAGGTGTCGGCGATGTTAGGGAGGGCAGATTAGGGGTTAATACTATTTATTATAGGGTTAGTGAGGCGGATTAGGGGTTAATAACTTTATTATAATAGTGGTGCGGTCCGGTCGGCAGATTAGGGGTTAATAAGTGTAGGCAGGTGGAGGCGACGTTGAGGGCGGCATATTAGGGGTTAATAAATATATTATAGGGGTCGGCGGTGTTAGGGGCAGCAGATTAGGGGTACATAGCTATAATGTAGGTGGCGGCGCATTGCGGTCAGCAGATTAGGGGTTAATTATTGTAGGTAGCTGGCGGCGATGTTGTGGGGGGCAGGTTAGGGGTTAATAAATATAATACAGGGGTCGGCGGTGTTAGGGGCAGCAGATTAGGGGTACATAAGTATAACGTACGTGGAGGTCGGCAGATTAGGGGTTAAAAAAATTTAATCGAGTGGCAGCGATGTGGGGGGACCTCGGTTTAGGGGTACATAGGTAGTTTATGGGTGTTAGTGTACTTTAGAGCACAGTAGTTAAGAGCTTTATGAACCGGCGTTAGCCCAGAAAGCTCTTAACTACTGACTTTTTTCTGCGGCTGGAGTTTTGTCGTTAGATTTCTAACGCTCACTTCAGCCATGACTCTAAATACCAACTAAAGATCCCATTGAAAAGATAGGATACGCAAATGACGTAAGGGGATCTGCGGTATGGTAAAGTCGCGGCTGAAAAGTGAGCGTTAGACCATTTTTTGACTGACTCCAAATACCGGCGGTAGCCTAAAACCAGCATTAGGAGCCTCTAACGCTGGTTTTCACGGCTACCGCCAAACTCCAAATCTAGGCCTAAATTTGCCAGAAAGGCGAGAAAGATGAAATCACTACTGCTATCTCTATAAATAGTATTTCCATCTAAAGGGGAGGAGAGTCCACGGCTTTATTCATTCATTTTGGGAATACAGAACCTGGCCACCAGGAGGAGGCAAAGACACCCCAGCCAAAGGCTTAAATACCTCCCCTGCTCCCCTCATCCCCCAGTCATTCTTTGCCTTTCGTCACAGGAGAATGGCAGAGAAGTGCCGATGATTCAGAGTAGTCTCTTATGGAATGGGACTGGAGATTTAAGTAGTCCTGTCAGCCTCTCAATGAGAGCATGGCTAAAAGTTAGAGTCTGGAGATGCAGGGAGAGTCTTTCTGCGAAACCATCCCAACTCATATTAACAGCTCCACAAGCAATCAGCGTTGACAAGTTTCGCTGCTTGCTTTTTGCACTCAAGTCCATGTCAGGAGCAATGCTTATACCTGTCACACTTGAAGGGTCGTGTTCCTGTTCCATGGCATGGATTCTGGTAAGATCGTTTAGTATGTTATTACATAATGATCAGGGTCACAGTGTGGCGCCTTTTATCTTATAGAATCAAGGGTTAATATTCCTGGCAAGGGGATGATTGAACAGGGGGGTTTATACATGATACATGAGGCTCTGGCAATGGTGGACCCTTAAGGGAGTATATGCATGGCGGTTTTGGCGCATTATCTCCTTAGTGCAGGGGCGGTCCTGCGAGGCATCTAAAAATAAAGGGATGTCTAGTACTACTGAGCCATCCACCTCTGAAGGTTCCCCTTCCCGTGAGGTGCATTCCCTGCTTTCATCTCTTAGTGCACATGCAGCGCCCCAGGGTCCAACCATTACTTCTAAGGGAGAGATTTGTTGGCTGTCAGATTTTATGGATCAACTGCAAACGGCGGTATCGAAAGTGATCCATGCCTTACCACGTTCTGCTAGGTTCAAGTGTAGGGCGTATCATGGTGGCCCGGCCCAGGTGTTGTCTATGCCTTTGGAAATATCAGAGACGTTATACGATGACGAGGTCCACTCCGCCTCTTCGGAGGAGGTGCCTTCGGGGTCAGAGTCCGTGTCATCTCATCCTCCGGCTGCGGAGGAGCCTGACTTTAGGTTTAGGATAGAGAATTTGCACTTTTTGCTGAAGCAGGTGCTGGCTACTCTGGACGTTCCAGAACCGAAGTTTCTGGAGGAACCTTCGATTCCTAAGCTTGATAGGGTATACGAGGACAGGGTGGTGCCTCAGACCTTCCCGGTTCCTGTTAAAATGGCTAATATTATCAAGAATGAATGGGAGCGATTAGGTTCTTGCTTTTCCCCTCCTTCTTCCTTTAAGAATCTGTTCCCCGTCCCGGACTCTCAGCTCGAGCTGTGGGGGACTGTCCCTAAGGTGGATGGTGCTATTTCCACGCTTGCGAAGCGGACTACTATTCCTCTCGAGGATAGTTTGTCATTTAAAGAGCCCATGGATAAAATGTTGGAAAACATGTTAAGGAAAATGTTTCAGCACACAGGGTTTGTTATTCAACTGGCAGTGGCTGTAGCCGCGGTTGCCAGAGCTGCAACATATTGGTGTGAATCCCTGTGTGATATGGTTGAGAGGGAAACTCCCATCGAAGAGATACAGGATAAGATTAAGGCATTGAAGGTCGTCAATTCTTTCATTTGTGATGCCAAAATGCAAAGGTTTCAGGATTCTCCGTTTTAGCTCGCAGGGCTCTGTGGCTAAAGTCTTGGTCTGCGGACATGACCTCTAAGTCGAGGCTGTTGTCCCTGCCTTTTCAAGGAAAGATTCTGTTTGGTCCAGGACTGGATTCGATCATATCCACGGTTACGGGAGGCAAGGGAGCTTTCCTACCGCAGGATAAGAAGGTTAAGCCTAAAGGATCTTCTTTTCGTCCCTTTTGTGCGGACAAGGCCCAGCGCCAGAAGTCCGCCCGAAAAGCAGATCAGTCCAAGGGAACTTGAAAGCCAGCTCAGTCTTGGAACAAGTCCAAGCAGAGCAAGAAGCCCACCGAGACAAAATCGGCATGAAGGGGTGGCCCCCGACCAGTCTCCAGACCAAGTAGGGGGCAGATTGTCTCTCTTCTTCGAAGCCTGGTTGCAGGATGTTCAGGACCCTTGGGTTCTGGAGGTTGTTGCCCAGGGTTACAGGATAGGATTTAGGTCCCATCCACCCAGGGGCAGATTCCTCCTGTCAAACCTGTCTTCAAGACTGGAAAAGAGAGAGGCCTTTCTAGACTGTGTGAGGGATCTCTCCTCTCTAGGTGTTATAGTACCAGTACCCCAAGCAGAAAGGGGGCTAGGGTACTATTCAAATCTTTTTGTGGTTCCAAAGAAGGAGGGCAAGATTCACCTGATTCTAGAACTAAAGTGTTTAAACAAGTTTCTGGCTGTTCCATCGTTCAAAATGGAAACGATCAGATCTTTTCTGCCCCTAGTTCAAAAGGGGCAGTTCATGACGACAATAGACTTGAAGGATGCTTACCTTCATGTTCCAATTCACAGGGACCACTTCAAGTTCCTAAGATTTGCATTTCTAAACCAACACTTCCAGTTTGTGGCCCTTCCCTTCAGTCTGGCAACGACGCCAAGAGTCTTCACAAAGGTTCTGGTGGCACTACTTGCAGTGGCCAGATCCAGGGGCATTGCTGTGGCACCCTATCTGGACGATATCCTAGTCCAGGCGCCGTTGTTTAGAAATGCAGAGGATCATTCAAGGGCTCTTCTTTTCTTGCTCCAATCTCACTGTTGGAAGATCAACTCAGGAAAGAGTTCCCTGGTTTCCAGCAACAGGGTGGAGTTCCTGGGCATGTTAATAGACTCTATGTCCATAAAAATATTTCTCACAGATCAACGACCCAGAAAGATTGCGCCCACCTGTCTTGCCCTTCAGTCCTCCTCAAGCCCTTTGGTGGCTGAGTGTATGGAGATAATCAGGTTCATGGTCTCCAGCATAGACGTCATCCCTTTTGCCAAGTTCCATCTCAAACCTCCTTCTCTTGGTGGATCCGTCCAGAGCATCTGTCTTGAGACCAAAGGCCCTTCTTAAAACTGTCCTGGGAGATTGTGACCACGGACGCGAGTCTCGCAGAATGGGGAGCAGTTTGGGGTTAGGATGGCACAAGGAAAATTGTCCCGAGAGGAGTCTCTTCTTCCAATAAATATACTGGACCTTCGAGAAATTTACAATGCTCTGAGGGCGTGGCCTCCTCTGGGGTCATTCAGCTTCATCAGATTCCAGACCGACAACATTACCTCAACGGCTTACATCAACCATCAGGTGGTACGAGGAGCTCCCTAGCAATGCAGAAGGTGTCTCAGATTTTGTAGTGGGCAGAGTCTCACAACTGCTCGCTTTCAGCAATCCACATTCCAGGTGTGGACAACTGGGAAGTGGACTTTCTCAGTAGGCAATCCTTTCATCCGGGGGAATGGTCTCTTCACCCCGATGTTTGCGGAGATTTGTCTTAGATGGGGAATGCCAGAGATAGATCTCATGACGTCCAGACTCAATTGCAAGCTACCCCAATATGGGTTGAGAGATCCCCAGGCAGAGCTGATAGATGCCTTAGTGGTGCCTTGGGGATTCAGCCTAGCTTACATTTTTCCACCGTTACCACTTCTACCTCATGTAGTGGCACGCATCAAACAGGAGTGAGCTTCGGCCATCTTGATTGCTCCATCGTGGCTGTGGAGGACGTGGTTTGTGGATCTGGTGGGGATGTCATCCTCTCCGCCATGGAGTTTACCCTGTCGCAGGGATCTGCTGGAACAGGGTCCCTTTCAACATCAAAATCTCATTTCTCTGAGGCTGACTGCGTGGAGATTGAACGCTTAGTCTTAGCCAAGCGAGGGTTTTCTGAAAGTGTGATTGACACTCTAGTTCAGGCAAGGAAGCCATTCACCCGTCGCATCTACTATAAGTTGTGGAGGACTTACTTGTCCTGGTGTGAGAAGAATGGATATCCTTAGCACAAGGTGAAGGTATCCAGGATTCTGTCCTTTCTCCAGGAGGGTTTGGAGAAGGGCCTTTATTTCCTTAAAGGACAAGTTTTGGCATTATCAGTCTTGTTGCACAGGAGACTCGCTGAGCTCCCTGACATTTGATTTTTTGTTCAGGCTCTGTCTAGAATCAGGTCTGTCTTTAGGCAGTCTACTCCCCCATATAGCTTAAACTTGGTCCTTAAGGTATTGCAGAGGGTTCCGTTTGAGCCTATGCATTCTATTGACATTAAGATTCTGTCCTGGAAAGTTCTCTTCCTGTTGGCTATTGCATCAGCACGCAGAGTATCTGAGCTGGCTGCCTTGCAATTCGAGCCTCCTTATCTGGTTTTTCATGCGGATAAGGCTGTTCTTCGCACCGGTTTGGGGTTTCTTCGCAAGGTGGTGTCTAACCATAACACCTTCTTTGTGTCCTAACCCTTCATCTCCGATGGAGAGGTTACTTCATAATCTGGATGTGGTACGTGCCTTAAAGTTCTATCTTCAGTCTACAAAGGATTTTAGACAGTCTCTTTTTGTGGCGTATTCCGGGAAGCGCAAGGGGCAGAGGGCCTCTTCTACTTCTTTGTATTTTTGGTTGAGGAGCTTGATTCACTTGGCCTATGAGACAGCAGGACATAAGCCTCCTCAGAGGATCACGGCTCATTCAACTAGAGCTGTGGCTTTGTCTTGGGCCTTCAAGAATGAGGCCTCTATGGAGCAGATTTGTAAGGCGGCTACCTGGTCCTCCATACACACTTTTACAAAGTTTTACAAATTTGATGTTTTTGCTTCTGCAGAAGCTGTTTTTGGGAGAAAGGTTTTACAGGTGGTGGTGCCCTCAGATTACAGTCAGCCTTCTTACTCTCCCGGTTTGATTCAGTGTCCTCTAAAGCTTGGGTATATGTTTCCCAAAAGTAATTAATGAAGATGTGGACTCTCCTCCCATTTAGATGAAAAACATAAATTATGCTTACATGATAATTTTATTTCTATCGTGGGGAGGAGAGTCCACGGTTCCTGCCCGTAACTCCGGTGGGCGGACCTAAATTTAATTTATCTTCTGGCACCATTTATACCCTGATATTTCTCCTACTATTCCTTGTTCCCTTAGCAAAATGACTGGGGGATGAGGGGAGTGGGGGAGGTATTTAAGTCTTTGGCTGAGGTGTCTTTGCCTCCTCCTGGTGGCCAGGTTCTGTATTCCCTAAAGTAATGAATGAAGCCGTGGACTCTCCTCCACACGATGGAAATAAAATTATCAGGTAAGCATAATTTATCATTTCTAATGTTTAGTATTTAATAATCACATTCTTACAATCTTTCTTTAAATTTTATACTTGCTTTTTTTATGTGGACGGTACAGTAATTTTGTCTTATTAAAAGGCATGGCTATCATTAACTGCTTATTTGTGATCAGGATTTAACCATTTGCCATTCAGTCTTGTTACTGGCAATTAAGATCTTTTGGATGAGATTTTACAGTAAATTGAAGTACCAAAGATCACATTTTTAAAACATTCAGCTAGATTACGAGTTTTGTGTTACGGTTTTAACGCTGAAACAAATGTCCATTTCAGCGTAAAAACAGTAACTCAACCTTTACGAGTCTTGTCGGCATAACTATACTGCAAGCATTTTAACCTGTAATGCCAATCCCGCACACAAAAAAATGACGTTTTTTGTGTGGGATTTCCATAGCGCCGGTATTACAGGTTGTGCGGTGAGGCTAAAATGCTTGCTTACAGCCTATACCAACATGATCCATACCGCCATCTGAGAGCAGTAGTTATGGATTTTGTGTAACACAAATGTTTCACAAAACTCATAACTAAAGTGTTACAAAGTACACTAACACCCATAAACTACCTATTAACCCCTAAACCGAGGACCTCCCGCATCGCAAACACTATTTAAAACTTATTAACCCCTAACCTGCTGTCCGTCCACATCCCCGCCACTATAATAAAGATATTAACCCCTATTCCGCCGCTCCCCGACACCGCCGCCACAAACTAAACCTATTAACCACTAAATTGCCAGCCCCCCACATCGCCACTACTAAATAAACCTATTAACCCCTAAATCGCCAGCCCCCCTAATCGCCACTAATAAATTAAACTATTAGCCCCTAAACCTATCACCCCTTAAAGGGACACTGAACCCAATTTTTTTCTTCCTTGATTCATATAGAGCATGCAATTTTAAGCAACTTTCTAATTTACTACTATTATCACATTTTCTTCATTTTCTTAGTATCTTTATTTGAAATGCAAGAATGTAAGTTTAGATGCCGGTCCATTTTTTGTGAATAACCTGGGTTATTCTTGCTGATTGGTGGATAAATTCATCCACCAATAAAAAAAGTGCTGTCCAGAGTTCTGAAACAAAAAAAGCTTAAATGCCTTCTTTTTCAAATAAAGATAGCAAGTGAATGAAGATAAATTGATAATAGGAGTAAATTAGAAAGTTGCTTAAAATTGCATGCTCTATCTGAATCCGAAATCTTCATCCTATCCGGGCAGAAGAGGTCCTCCAGATGGGCAGAAGTCTTCATCCAGACGGCATCTTCTATCTTCATCCATCCAGAGCGGAGCGGGTCCATCTTTAAGACATCCGATGCGGACCATCCTCTTCTTTCCGACGACTAACACTAAATGACGGTACATTTAAGTGACGTCATCCAAGATGGCGTCCCTTCAATTCCGATTGGCTAATAGAATTCTATCAGCCAATCGGAATTAAGGTAGAAAAAATCCTATTGGCTGATGCAATCAGCCAATAGGATTGAAGTTCAATCCTATTGGCTGATCCAATCAGCCAATAGGATTGAGCTCACATTCTATTGGCTGATTGGAACAGCCAATAGAATGCAAGTTCTATCCTGTTGGCTGATTGCATCAGCCAATAGGATTTTTTCTATCTTAATTCCAATTGGCTGATAGAATTCTATCAGCCAACCAAAAATTGAAGGGACGCCATCTTGGATGACGTCGCTTAAAGGTATCGTCATTTAGTGTTAGTCGTTGGAAGGAAGAGGATGCTCCACGTCGGATGTCTTGAAAATGGACCCGCTCCGCTCCGGATGGATGCAGATAGAGGATGCTGTCTGGATGAAGACTTCTGCCCATTTGGAGGACCTCTTCTGCCTGGATAGGATGAAGACTTTGGACCATCTGGAGGACCACTTCTGCCCGGTTGGGTGAAGACATCTCATGGTAGGGTGATCTTCAAGGGGTTAGTGTTAGATTTTTTTAAGGGGGGATTGGGTGGGTTTTAGAGTAGGGTTGGGTGTGTGGGTGGTGGGTTTTAATGTTGGGGGGTATTGTATTTTTTTACAGGTAAAAGAGCTGATTACTTTGGGGCAATGTAATTGTAACTTAGGTTTATTTTTATTTTACAGGTAAATTTGTATTTATTTTAGATAGGTAGTTATTAAATAGTTAATAACTATTTAATAACTACTTTACCTAGTTAAAATAAATACAAAGTTGCCTGTAAAATAAAAATAAACCCTAAGCTAGTTACAATGTAATTATTAATTATATTGTAGCTGGCTTAGGGTTTATTTTATAGGTAAGTATTTAGTTCTAAATAGGAATAATTTAGTTAATTAAAGTTATTTTATTTAGATTATTTTAAACTATATTTAAGTAACGGGGGTGTTAGGGTTAGGGTTAGACTTAGGTTTAGGGGTTAATATATTTATTATAGTGGCAGCGACGTTGGCGTCGGCAGATTATGGGTTAATAAGTGTAGTTAGGTGGCGGCGACATTGGGGGCGGCAGATTAGGGGTTAATAAATATAATGTAGGGTTCAGCGATATTGGGGGAGCAGATTAGGGGTTTTGCCAGCTAACCACTACCGTGAGCAGCACTGGTATTGAGGTGAGATCAGGAGCTAAATTTTGCTCTTTGCTCACTTTTCTGGGGCTAACACCGGGTTTGTAAAAACCCGTAATACCAGTGTTGTTTGTAGGTGAGCTGAAACTGCTCGTTAGCCCCGCAAGCCTTATCGACAAAAACTCGTAATCTATCTGCAAATTATTACAAATAAAAACAAATACACCTAATCTAATAGCCCTATAAAAAATAAAAAAGCCCCCCAAAATAAAAAAACACCCCCTAGCCTACAATAAACTACCAATAGCCTTTAAAATGGCCTTTTGTAGGGCATTGCCCTAAAGAAATCAGCTCTTTTACCTTGAAAAAAATACAAGGACCACAGTAAACCCCTCCCCCACCCAATTAACCCCCCAAAATAAAAAAACCTAACTCCTGCAAAAACCTAAGCTACCCATTACCCTGAAAATGGCATTTGTATGGGCATTGCCCTTAAAAGGGCATTCAGCTCTTTTACATTGCCCTGAGAATGGCATTCAGCTCTTTTAAAAAAGCCCAAACCCTAACCTAAAAAAAAACACCACAATTTTTTTTAAAAAGAACCCTAACACTAACCCCCGAAGATCTACTCACAGTTTCTGAAGTCCGGACATCCATCCTCATCCAGGCGGCGAGAAGTCTTCATCCAGGCAGCATCTTTTATCTTCATCCAGGTGGCATCTTCTATCTTCATCCTGGCGGTGTCTTCTATCTTTATCCCAGCAGTGCAGAGCAGATCCATTCTTGAAGACATCTGGCGCAGAGCGTCCTCTTCATATGGTCACTGCCGTGCACTGGATCTTCAATGCAATTCAATGCAAGGGAGCCTTTTCAAAATGGCGTCCCTTGAATTCCTATTGGCTGATTTGATTCTTGAAATTGAAATCAGCCAATAGGATAAGAGCTACTGAAATACTATTGGCTGTTCAAAACAGCCAATAGGATAAGAGCTAATGCAATTCTATTGGCTATTCAAATTAGCCAATAGAATTTCAGTAGGGAGTGGCAGATTAGGGGTTAATAACTTTATTTCAGTGCTGGCGATGTCGGGGCGGCAGATTAGGGGTGTTTAGACTTTGGGTTTATGTTAGGGTGTTAGGTTTAAACTTAACTTTCTTATCCTCATAGACATCAATGGGGTTGCATTATGGCGATCGCCATTCTGCACTTCAGGTGTTAGTTTTTTTCTAACACCTTCTCCCCATTTATAATTATGGGGAAAGCGTGCACGAGCACGTCAAAGCAGCCCTTGGCTTTTATGCGGTATGGAGCTTATCGCCATTATATCGCACGCACAAGGAGGTTTTTCATAAACTTGTAATGGCAGAGCTATGGAGGGTGAAATAACGCAAATTTTGTTGCGTTCGTTTCGCACCCTCTATAGCACAAAACTCGTAATCTAGGTGTGTGATTTGAAGCAATGTTTCTCAAATGTGGTTCTCAAGTACCCCTAACAGGCTAGGTTTTCATTACAGCTGAACCAGTGCAGAGGTGAAGTAATCAGCTGATCATTAACACCAGGGTTACTAACCTGCTCTCGCCCATCAGCTGATTATTTCACCTGTGCACTAGTTCAGCTATAATGAAAACCTGGCCTGTAAGAGTACTTGAGGACCGCGGTTGAGAAACACTGATTACAGAACCTCATGGCACCTTCTTCTTACAGTAATAGAAATTCAGCAGATTCTCTACAGTGAGGTTTGGAACTTTTGTCAATATCTTAAACTATCTTCATGATTTACAGTATCAGAAGTGTAGAAAATAAGTTGTGGCCTCGTTCTTCTTGAGTTTAGACGGAAATCTTTCAAAAAATGGAAAACACGGTTTTCTCAATGAATAAAAAATATTTAAAAAAAAATGCTTTAAAATATTGAAGTTTTAAAAACATAATTGAACAAACATTCCAAGTGTACCCATACTGCCCAAATAGTTTAACAGTTAAACACCACTCTATCCAAATGCAAATCACTTGGTTTTCTGTGATTGGCATCCATTGGTTGCTTAGGGTGCCATTGTGGGAAAATGGAGAACAAACCTTGCTGACGTTATTGCTTTTTTTAAAGGGATATGAAACCGAAAAAAATAATTTTGTGATTCAGACGGAGCATAGAATTTAAAAAATGTTTCCAATTTACATCTATTATAATATTTGCTTTGTTCCCATGATATGCTTTGTTGAAGAAATACCTAGGTAGTTGTCTAGAGCACTACATGGAGGGAAATAGTGCTGCCATCTAGTGCTCTTGTAAATGAATAAAATTCTTGCAAAACTGCTGCAATCTAATGCTCTAGACATGTGCACGCTCCTGAGCTTACGACCCTGCTTTTCAACAAAAAATACCAAGAGAACAAAGAAAATGTTATAATAGAAGTAAATTAGAAAACTGTTAAAATTGTATGCTCTATCTGAATTATGTAAGAAAAATGTGGGGTTTTATGCCCCTTTTAGAGGCTGTTATGTAATGTAGCACATTGGGTTCCATGCATGTATGATGACATTTTATTTCCCTATCTGATTAATGTTTGCTGGTTTTCCAAGCATGTTGTCCCCCAACTAGATAGATTGGTCTGTGTGTTTGAGATTCTTGTGTGATTCAGCAAACAAGTCTTCTACTGCAAGTTACCACTATAGGCAGGTTGGGAAAAATATCATTATGGTTTACTAGTCAAGGTTTAAAAGCTACTAGCCCAGAGGGAAAAAGTAGTAGTCCACTCAATGTTAAATACAGGAAAAAGGGAAATTTCTAAGTCGCCCGGGACCACTGGACAGCTGTAAATTTCAAGTCCTGACTATAGGGCTTTATGCTGCCCTTAACAACAGCTTAAAGGGACATAATACTCATATGCTAAATCACTTGAAACTGATGCAGTATAACTGTAAAAAGCTGACAGGAAAATATCACCTGAGCATCTCTATGTAAAAAAGGAAGATATTTTACCTCACATTCTCCTGAGTTTTGCAGAGTAAGTTCTGGGTAAAAGTTATACTCAGCTGCAGCCCAGCTGCAGGTAAAAAATAAATAAATGAAGAAATGAACAACAGCCAATCAGCATCAGCAGTGCTGAGGTCATGAACTCTTTTACTGTGATCTCATGAGATTTCACTTAACTCTCATGAGATTTCATTGTAAACTTCCTTACACTGAATAGGGAAATAACATGAGAGTGCACGAGGCTCAATCCTTCGGCTGTGCCGGGACAGACATACTGATATGCTGCTTAGAATCCTTTACAATGGGATGTGGCTACTGAGAAACTTTTGAGGTAAAATATCTTTCTTTTTTACATAGACATGTTCAGGTGATATTTTCTAGTCAGCTTTTAACAGCTATACTGCATCACTTTCAAGTGTTTAAATATTTGGGTATTATGGCCCTTTAATCTGCCCTGGATAGGAAACACTAATAGTGAAATACTGCAGTAAAATATCTTGTGTTTCCTCTTTTAATAAATGTACTTGCATTTCGCCTGTTTTTTAGGCTTTATCAAAGGCCCTTGATAAAGCCTAAAACAGGCGAAACACGCCAGGGGGGTTGCGTGGGACGATGGGGTCCCATTAGTTGTCATTTTAAACTTATCTATCATAGCTGGTAATAATTACATAAACATATTACGAACCTCAAGCCAGTCCCCAGAATTGGAGGAGGTGCCACTGATACAGTGGATTAGAAATATTGTAACCACTTTAGAATAACAGGCAATGATTGCTACTAACGGATATTTATAAGGAGACTGTTTGTTAACCCTAATATATAGCGGATACATTTATCCCAATAGAGCAATCAGCCACACAGTGTGTATGTGAGTGGTAATATACAGTGGAGTAGAAACACCGCAACTACTTTAAAATAATAGGCAACGATTGCTACTTACGAATAATTTATAAGGAAACCTTTTGTTAACCTCAATATAAAGCCGATACATTTACTGCAATAGAGCAATCAGCCATATAGTGTGTATGTGAATGGTAAACAGAGCCAGGAGTGGAATAGACTCAGTTATATAGTGTGAATTAATCTATGAAAGTAGATACTATATACCGGTGGATGTATGTTTCAATAATAAATTAAACCAATAGAAATCTTCTGCACGTAACTCATATAACAAAAATTGAGTGACAACACGCACATGTATATAACGGAAATGAACTAACACTAATAGATATTATACATCAATGTGTACACACTATAATGGCAACTAGAGGTCTGCTATATGCAGCTCATAAATAGCGATTTAATACTTGCAAAGAACGTCAGGAAATCTGTGTGCACTTGTAAATCCTGTTAGTGAGAATTACGTTTCATATGTGTGAGAATAAAAATCACCAGAAATTCTAAGTTTGAGAATAGTGACTCTAAACCATTAGAAATTCTTAGCTTAAAAACTGATTGTCACTTTTTTCTGTAACTTATGAGACAAAACGAAACACAAGTTACGTGTTAATAGAAGTATCAAATATATAGATTGCAAGTGGAAACATAACTCAAAAAGGTGGATATACCCAAGATATTGGGAAATAAAGAATACACAAATAAAATTAATTAGTGATACAAACCTTCTAAGACATAGGTTGGAATATAACAATGGTACCTGTATAAATTCCTATTTGCAATACAGCACTCATCACTATTCATGATACATCCATATACCGGATAACATAATTCGATACCCAGCACTAAGTTACCACATATTATATTAAAGTCCCAAGAGATAGCAGACAATTGTGGCGTTTTTTAACTGAATACAATAACAGTCATTGTGTAATAATTTAATAATACAGGTAGCCCTCAGTTTACGCCAGGGTTAGGTTCCAGAAGGAATGGTTCTAAATTGAAACCGTTGTAAATTGAAACCCAGTTTAAAATGTAAGTCAATGGGCAGTGAGGGAGAGAGGTTCTCAAAATTGTCATAAGTAACACCTAATACATTATTTAAAAGCTTTGAAATGAAGTCTTTAAATGCTAAACAGCATTATAAACCTAATAAAATAATCACACAACACAGAATATATAATAAAAATAAATTAAATTAATTTTTTTTTTGCTAAACAGCATTATAAACCTAATAAAATAATCACACAACACAGACTTCACTTGCATTTTTTTGCAAACAGTTCTTTCTATGCATTCCAATCTGGACTGATTTATAGACAGGAAGATCGTTTTCCTTTGAAATCTGCTCGATAGCTCAGGTCTGGTTAAACTGATTAATTTCAGCTTGCTTGGCTTTGCTGCAACACAAGCGGACAGCTCCACCTACTGGCTATTTTAATCAATGCACTGCTTTTCAATGCTTTTCAATAGCAGTCACATGACTGGAAAAAAAAGGTTGTTATTCTGAAACGGTGTAAATTGAACCGTTGTAAAACGAGGGCCACCTGTACACAGACAGAACACACAACACTGTTATAATTCCAATCCCATGCCCAGTAGATGGGCAGCTTACTGATATACAACCAAAGCAAGAATTGTTGCATTGGCACAATTAGACTGACCTTTATTAGAGGTGCCAAACAATTGCACAAAGTAACCTATATCATATAAAACTGAATAACCATATAGCCAAGTACTGGAATAAGGGCAGTGAGGGATTGATAACTAGAGTAACACTGTGGTGTGTGTATATATATTACAATGACCCAATTCAACTAGAATCAATTACACCACAATATGTCACACAATACAATGAACATATGATGACCATCATTGAACATACAAAAATCACACCAGCGGTGTGAACTCACAAATACTTCAATTGTCCCTTGGTAATAGGGAGAAGTATTGTGAATTAATCCAACTTCATCTCAAATTATACTATTGGCAATAGGGAGTAGTATTGTGAATCAATCCAATTTCACCTCAATTATACTATTGGGTTCATCAAATCTCAATATATTTCAACACACTTTGAGAAATACCATTTTCTACACACATACAGGGAGTGCAGAATTATTAGGCAAGTTGTATTTTTGAGGATTAATTTTATTATTGAACAACAACCATGTTCTCAATTAACCCAAAAAACTCATTAATATCAAAGCTGAATAGTTTTGGAAGTAGTTTTTAGTTTGTTTTTAGTTTTAGCTATTTTAGGGGGATATCTGTGTGTGCAGGTGACTATTACTGTGCATAATTATTAGGCAACTTAACAAAAAACAAATATATACCCATTTCAATTATTTAGTTTTACCAGTGAAACCAATATAACATCTCAACAAATATACATTTCTGACATTCAAAAACAAAACAAAAACAAATCAGTGACCAATATAGCCACCTTTCTTTGCAAGGACACTCAAAAGCCTGCCATCCATGGATTCTGTCAGTGTTTTGATCTGTTCACCATCAACATTGCGTGCAACAGCAACCACAGCCTCCCAGACACTGTTAAGAGAGGTTTACTGTTTTCACTCCTTGTAAATCTCACATTTGATGATGGACCACAGGTTCTCAATGGGGTTCAGATCAGGTGAACAAGGAGGCCATGTCATTAGATTTTCTTCTTTTATACCCTTTCTTGCCAGCCACGCTGTGGAGTACTTGGACGCGTGTGATGGAGCATTGCCCTGCATGAAAATCATGTTTTTCTTGAAGGATGCAGACTTCTTCCTGTACCACTGCTTGAAGAAGGTGTCTTCCAGAAACTGGCAGTAGGACTGGGAGTTGAGCTTGACTCCATCCTCAACCCGAAAAGGCCCCACAAGCTCATCTTTGGTGATACCAGCCCAAACCAGTACTCCACCTCCACCTTGCTGGCGTCTGAGTCGGACTGGAGCTCTCTGCCCTTTACCAATCCAGCCACGGGCCCATCCATCTGGCCCATCAAGACTTACTCTCATTTCATCAGTCCATAAAACCTTAGAAAAATCAGTCTTGAGATATTTCTTGGCCGAGTCTTGACGTTTCAGCTTGTGTGTCTTGTTCAGTGGTGGTCGTCTTTCAGCCTTTCTTACCTTGGCCATGTCTCTGAGTATTGCACACCTTGTGCTTTTGTGCACTCCAGTGATGTTGCAGCTCTGAAATATGGCCAAACTGGTGGCAAGTGGCATCTTGGCAGCTGCACGCTTGACTTTTCTCAGTTCATGGGCAGTTATTTTGCGCCTTGGTTTTTCCACACGCTTCTTGCGACCCTGTTGACTATTTTGAATGAAACGCTTGATTGTTCGATGATCACGCTTCAGAAGCTTTGCAATTTTAAGAGTGCTGCATCCCTCTGCAAGATATCTCACTATTTTTGACTTTTCTGAGTCTGTCAAGTCCTTCTTTTGACCCATTTTGCCAAAGGAAAGGAAGTTGCCTAATAATTATGCACACCTGATATAGGGTGTTGATGTCATTAGACCACACCCCTTCTCATTACAGAGATGCACATCACCTAATATGCTTAATTGGTAGTAGGCTTTCGAGCCTATACAGCTTGGAGTAAGACAACATGCATAAAGAGGATGATGTGGTCAAAATACTCATTTGCCTAATAATTCTGCACTCCCTGTATAGTGTAAACTATTGGTTTTTTACCACCCCATACAATTCAGACTGGGAGACGTAAACTAGTGAGTACCAATAATTTTGTTACAAAAGGCCAAATTATATTATTAGGATCTCACAGTTTAACCAGCACAGCTTTATATGATAGAACGATTTTAAATGTTTGTGTTCACCCATCTTTTAAACAATTCAATAAAAGTTATTTTTTAAAATAAGGATTATTTCCCTCTCAAATTAGTCTGGGCAAATAGTGCTACTAAGCATTTCTCTTTGGGGAATCTCATCCCATTGTTCTAAGAAAATGATGTGTAATGATGTCCATAGGTTTATAATTACTTATAAATATGTTGTATTCTGGAAAAAAAAGTTAGAATATTAAAAAAGGAATATCTGTAAACAGAGAAACCATAGGTCTAGGGTCTTTTTTAGTCTTTGTAAATTTTCTTTTTTTTCTTTATAAAACAACAACATATTATATGGTACCTGTCAATTAAGTATTAGGTATTAAGGTTCCTTCTAAAAACAGATCTTTCCATTTAAATTTTAATGGACCAGGCAAGAGCAATTTGAAAGTGAGCTCTATCAGAAATGGTCTTATTTATCTTCACTAAAGTAAAGTTTTATCATAATATGCTATACAAAAGCAAGGGGAAAAGGGTTTTGCTCATCTCTAGAATAGTAAGAATGAGAGGTAAGGTGCTACCTGGTAAGAAGTTACCTATAACAAATAACTATAGAAAAGTGTATAGTTCAAAATGGAGAACATCCAAAAGACCAGATAAATAGAACTCAAACCTTATACAGAATTAATCACAGGGACACAGCAGGTAAATGCAAAAAACATTTATCTTACATAAATGGATAAAAACAATCCAAATAACAAAATACATGGAGACAGACAAAACAAACTACACAACATACATGGACCCCTCACACTAGGCATATACAGACAGCTTGTAGCAGTTCAATGGTGCACCATATAAATATCCAGCATTGAAAGCATGAGGCTGAAAGATATATAGTACTGCATAGACACAAGCAGGGAAATGCCAAACAGTTGTAGCTCCGTTACCAGAAACAAAACCACACAGCGTCCTTATGAGCAGCACGGGTAAACCGCAAGGGGTTAAGGCAGTTAGATCGATATAAGTATACAGCCAAAATCTACCATGTCAAGACCGCCGTTAGCATAAAGCCAACTCCACCGGCTGATGGTATACTACCTACCCTTTTTAACATCTTCTCTGGGTCCCGAAATTGTGCCGCTCTGTCTGCATCCAAGGTCTTGGGAAAAGTCTGGTCCAGAGAGTGTGGGGGGGATCCCACAGTGTACTTGCTGTACACCTCAGTTTTTATCATAATATTTGAATTATTATTTTTTTTATAATTGAAGATGTCAGAGGGTGGGACTGGGAGCACTTACTTCCCAAACCAGGTGCAGAATCTTGATCCACTCCACAGTCCAATGTCCACATTTAAAAGTATGGTCAGCACAATTCCAGTTTTCTTCACAAAATTACTTTATTCAAAACATGATAAGGCTGTAAAGCCATACAAACACAAGTAACATTTAGGGCTAGATTATGAGTGACGCAATGTTGCGCACAAGTGATTTTGTTTTTTTATTTTCTTTTTTGTGTGCGACAGCAATAGAATGTGTATTATGAGTTGAAAGTAAATGTGTTCATTTGAACGCAATCAAGAATTACGAAAAAGGGGAAGAAAAAAACACATAAAAAAAACTTAATAGTACAGTTACATTCAAATAATCAATATCTGATATATTTAAATATATATATATATAAAAAATAGCAACTGGAGAGCACTCTCACTTTGTGGTCAACTTGCCAGGGTGCATGCAGAAAAAATTACATAAATAAATGATGGCTTGCACTCGTTGGGCTTTTCAAGATACGTGCCTTTATTGTGACGTTTCAGGGACAGTATCCCCTTCCTCAGACAGAGTAGCAAAGGGAAATACAAACATTTATAGAACAAACAACTAATGAAAACAAAACCCCACCCCATGATTCAAAACAGAAA
Organism: Bombina bombina; assembly: GCF_027579735.1. Taxonomy (NCBI): domain Eukaryota; kingdom Metazoa; phylum Chordata; class Amphibia; order Anura; family Bombinatoridae; genus Bombina; species Bombina bombina. The sequence continues at coordinate 283,601,087 of NC_069499.1, forward strand.
AACCACAAAGTGGTTGTTTTAGCAACCACAGTAAACAAACTGATTAGACACCCTCTATTCCTCTCTTCAATAAGAGAGCATAAATAAATATATAGTGAAAAAAGACATATAATGATTCATTAATCATTAATTAGACAAAAGCTGTCATTGTCTAAATCAATATCAGGAAAAAACTCAAGAAATTGGCCATGAGATAGAATCAATGAATATCAGGTAGATAGGGTAAACATTGCAGTGTTCTCAGAGGCAGTTTGTATCCGATCGATGGAACACAAATTACATCATCACGTAGTATCGGCTGAACCAGCCAATCGGATGACACACAGTCACTGTGTATAGAAAGGAGAGGGATGTCATCAGCCAGTCATAAAAACAATATAAAGAGACACCTGGACTAAACCGTAATTGAATGCATTAAACATGAGGGCTATATAAGCGTAGCCCAAAATGTTAAATAGAGGGCATAAGCAGGCTTACCATATTGCATATAACACAGTGGTGAACTTGTGAATACATGTAAAGACCTATGGACACAAAAACCAGGCTATAGTAGGATAAGTAGGTAACACCCAAACGATAGTTAGAAGATGGATCATAGGCTCACATAGAGATGGATAATATGGATCATAGCTCACTATCTGGATATAACACCAACAAAGGCGGTGCTGTTGTGGTCCAAAACTACAGTGACTACAAGCAAGAAATTCTGGGACAACTACAGGAGACCAACACATACATCAAACTGAATGATGATCCAACCCCCATATTCCAGAAATCTATCTTTGCTGCAACCGACAGAGGATTTGTAAATGGTTGGCTTGATGCAGAAGCAGTTGCTTTCTTGAAAGTTACACACCCAATCTGTCCCATTCTCTACACATTGCCAAAAGTACATAAGGACATTGAACATCCCCCAGGATGACCCATCTTTCTGCTAGGGGATCCTGTACATCTAAATTGGCAATCTATGTCGATTGCTATCTCCAACCCTGTGTGAGGCAAATTACATATTTTCTGAGGGACTCATCACAGCTACTGGATTTACTACAATCAATAACGATTGAGGGGGGGGAGGAGCCTACTGCCACCAAGACAAGTCGCACATCTCAGGAGCTCCTGATATATACATTATTTCTATAGAATTTAATCTTATTGGTGACCTCAAATTAGAAGAATTTAAAGAGTATTAACTTTTTATTGCTGCCTGAGAACTTTATAATATTCATTCCTGCTCTACAACCCACGCTTTTCAGCTTAACTTTGCCTCACGCTGAAGCACGAGAAATATGGCTGCGCTTCTACTGGCACAGATAACTGACATGCTAGAGCTTCATCACCAAACTCTTTTGGATGCAATGGATGAATCCTTCAATGATCTTGGCGTCCATGCCGCCGCTTCAACTGTCCTAGCTGTTTGCGAGGAGGACTGTGATGACACAACGAGTGTAATGGAATCCCGGCTACCTCCATCTTTAATGCTTAGGCCGGCACACAATCTATCTTGCTGCGACACGGTTGCGGCAGGAGAGATCACTATCCCAGAGGGGGTTTGGACATCAGATGCCGAACTGTGTGGCTCGCAACTCTATCCGCCGCATGAAACTCTAGGAGCGGCATCACAGATAACCACATTGCAATGCGCTACAGACTCGATGTGGGCACAGGGGCTACACTCAGCTCCTCACTACCAACTACCTTACCGGTGCTCCTTCAAGCTTTTGGGTTTGCCTGAAGAACTCAATGTGGGGCCGGATGATCTCAAATCCTGTGATTTGCGGCTGTGCTGGAATTCCTGCAATTTGCCTAATGGTGCGGATGGGTGGCCAACACCGGAGCGTTCTCAAAAGATACAGCATGACGCCCGTGGCCTCAGAAGGGGTATCGGCTAAGCCATCAGGAGAAAAAGCCTGACTCAAAAGTTTAACTCAGGCTTTAGGATCAGGAGGTATAAAGTTACATATTCTTGGACTTTGACATTGTGATTCTCTCTTATTCTGTAGCCAAGTTCTCGAAGAGTTAAGATATTTATTACTACCAATTTGAACATTTGGGCCTATAATGACATCACTGCTGCTTGGTGAAAACGTTATACGTGTTTAGAGTTATTTGCATAGTTGTTGAGCTTTATATTTAGGAACCGTCAGTGCATCTAATCAATCTAATGCCCTGTTTGAGTTAAAACCTGCCACTCACAAAGGGAGATTTGGGAGGATATTTTGTTAAGCTGACGAACTGTGTCATAGCCATACCTCTCGTCTAAGCTAAAAATTGACAGAGGAATTTAGTGCAAAAACGGACAGTCTGCCTTAATGTTACCTTGATATGGTCCAACAATTCTATATTATTACTAATGTTTGTAATCCTGTTTCACCCAAATGGTTTAGTTATTTTGGTTTTCTCCTCTCTGATATGCTACATAATACCTCTTGCTCATTAGTTGGGATGGAAACTTTACATTTAAAATTTTTCTAATGGTCTCTCTGAGCTATAAATGTTTAATATTTATGCTATGTGTCCCAGTTTATAGCACTATAAACTTATACCTACTTGGTTTATAATTTTTATTCATACTATTGCGATACTCACTGTATACTATTTGTACTGTTGACACTTCCCTATTGGACAATATTCTAATAGACTTGATATCTCTCTATATTGTTTGTTTGGTGAACCTTCATATATGCCATGCATCTCTTTAGTTTCAACGCTAGAAAACAGGGAAGGATAGAATGAAAGTTGTTTGTACGTCTTTCCCCCTTCAAGCAATCTATCTCTGTTTTCCTCTTATGTGTTCCTGAAATGCTGTAATATGTGGGCATCATCATAATTATTGATTGTTTATAATATTTTAAATCTCAAGGGAAATATGTGCCTTTTTGTGTTTTGTTCTTTTTCACCGCTTTTCCCATCTAATTCCATTTTGATAATTCAGACCTTTATCATTATCACTCTATCTGAGAAACGGCTCCTTATTATAAATTGTCTTATCAATGCTCACCGATTCATTCTAAATAAGTTGCTATTTACTGTGGGCAGGTCATGTTTTACATATTTTAGTGTTTGAATTAACTGTTACAGATGCGTACTCTCTTATCTTTGAAGGCTCCCTACTGTTTAATGGTACTCATAATGCTCTAAACTGAACCTACATGGTGCTCTTATAATTGCTGATCTTTACATCTTACACACATGTTTGGTGTCTGGATGCTGTTTTTAGTTACAACTTATTGCTGCCAGCGGCCGGGGCAGCTTGTAGTCTATAACCCGCAAAAATTCAGCTCCATACACAAGCTTCAGTCTGGATCTGCGCTAATCTCTTGATATTTAGCTCCTTGCTCCTATATTTTATTTGACAAAACTACATCCCTGAATTTGTGGGATTTGTTGAGTGGAGTATAGTTTGGTAAGGCACATTTCTTTCACAATTTTATTCGGGTTAAACTAGCAGGCTACCATATCATTAACTTGGTGTCCTCCGTGGACCTTATAGGATTGCCCAGTATATATTTCATATAACTAACTAATGCTGAAGCTATTACTTTAAGCCCTCAAAGCTTCTTGATACAGGACATTGCATTGACCTATCATATAAATAACCTACCCCTATTTACCCTTTAATAGCCCATGAGCCCTCGCTAATCTCAACACAGATTTTAAGCCCTACCCATGTACCCAGACTAGCATTGTCATTCTTTCACCTCCTCCCTCCATCCTCCCTATCCCCCCCCCCCATTTTAATGTACTTCCTAAGATAGGAAGGCTAAATACGCGGCTTATCTTGCCAATGCCGCACCTCCATAACTTCTTATTTTAATATTATTTACTTAATAGAACTTTCAACATTTCCTACAAATTGCGCATACTAAAATAGTATTCCTTATTTACCTTGAGTTTATATTTTAGCTTGGCCCAATAGAGGCCTAATGAGTTATAGAATAAGGGCTCTAAGATTATCCTCGCTTGTTAATCATAACAACAATAAATAAAAGAGTAAAACAAGGTTTCTCATCTGAGATCCACGAGTGATTTCAATCTATCTAAACTTACCTACTATAACTTCATCCACAATACATCATTATAAAGTTCTAGAGTGACTCACCAAATTGTCTAGTGGGTTTAAAGTTTTAAAGGCAATTATTGTGCATTGTAAGATTGTGTTATGTCATGCAATGTAACTATACACTGTATTTGTATTTCTTTTCACTGACATTTTTTTTGTATGTTTGCCTTCTTTGAAACCTTAATAAAGATTATTAAAAAAAAAAAAAAAAATAACGATTGAGGAACACTGGCTGCTTGTCACTCATCACAAGTCTGTGACACCCTCAACAAGCATCCCTTCGTAGGTCCACCTGTGGACTATTTGATAGAGCTACTTGATCTTAGCCTCACACTTCCGTTTTGAAAAATAATTTTACCAACAAGTTATGGCACGGCGATTGGTTCAAATGTGGCCCCATCCCTGGCCAACTTATACATGGAGCATTATAAATGCACAAGATTGATGATTTAATAGAAGGAAGAGGTAGTATTCAATGGAAGATACATCGACGACTTGTTCATGATATGGACAGGGTCTGAGCATGACCTCACTACAGGGTTTGAGACTCTCAACCAACTTGACAGTCCTGTGAAATTCAAGATCACCTACCACCATGAGTCAGTGGATTTCCTTGATTTAAGAATATACAAGGCTGACCAGAAATTGGGTACTACCCTCAATCAAAAATCCACTGATTGAAATTCTCTTCTCCACGCTATAAGTTGTCACCCTGGGGCCTTACTACAGGCTATTCCGCAAGCCCAATTGTTAAGAGTCATTAGGAACAACAGTGACACCAACAACCAATCACAACAACTTGAGGCCATGAGCAAAAAATTCTTGGACACAGGATATCATCCAAAGACTATTAGACAGTTAAGAGACAAGTGTATGGATTCAGATTTGATTTGACCAAGGAATGATGATCCCATTATCCCATGCATGACCTTCACCACTAAATATTCTACTGATTCGAGACTGGTTGGAAAGAGCCTACACCAACACTGGCACATTTTGCAGAGTGACCCTAATCTGCCACTCTCCAATTGAGCTCCACCCAGAGTAGGCTATAAACGGAACACCAGCATAAGGGACCTGATAATGAAGACTGATCCCATCCATTGCTATCAGGACACTACCTGGCTACAACCTAAGAAGATGGGCTGTTTTCATTGCACATGGTGCACAACTTGCAATTCTATGCTTCCTGGGGCAATGTTTGGTCACCCACATAAAAAGAAAAAATTTACGTCATCGTTTGACCAGCACAACGAAATATGTTGTATATTTGCTGAGTTGTAGCTGTGGCAAATTTTACGTGGAAAAAACCTCTGATGATGCCCGTACAAGGATGGCAAACCACAGATCAGCCATAAAAGCTGCAATCAAGAACAACAAAAGTGAACAACCTGTCACAAGACACTTTATGGAGGCTGGACACAATCCAATGGATCTCCGGTTTGTCCTAATTGATCATGTGCCCCCTCTGAGACAGGGTGGCGATAGGAACAAGATCCTTCTTCAGATTGAAGCCAGATGAACATACCGCTTGAACGCCATACAGCCACATGGATTGAATTTGATGCTTGATTGGCACTGCTTTCTTTAATGAGGTGGTGCCCATATGATCTATTTTTTTTGAGAGCCCACTAGCCATTTTCCAACTATAGTGTAATTTACAGTATACTGATTAGTTTGGTTATTACCTGTATATTATTGATGGTATTATATCCAGATAGTGAGCTATGATCCATATGATCCATCTCTATGTGAGCCTATAATCCATCTTCTAACTATTGTTTGGGTGTTACCTACTTATCATTGAAATGATTGTTTGGGTGTTGCCCACTTATCATTGATGTTGCTATATCCTACTAAAGCCCGTTTTTTGTGTCCGTAGGTCTTTACATGTATTTACAAGTTTACCACTATGTTATATGCTCTATGGTAAATTGCTTATATGAGCTTGCTTCTGCGCTCTATTTAACATTTTGGGCTACGCTTATATAGCCCTCATGTTTAATGCATTCAATTACTGTTTAGTCCAGGTGTCTCTTTATATGACTATTATTTTTATGACTGGCTGATGACATCCCTCTCCTTTTTATACGCAGTGACTGTGTGTCAACCGATCGGCTGGATCAGCTGTTATGTGCTATTGTTTCCACAGCTGATACTATGTGATGATTAAATTCATGTTCCATCGATCGGATACACACTGCCTCTGAGAACCCTGCAATCTGTCTCCCAACCACCTCGTACACACGTTTGGATTTTCAGGTATAACCCCTTTTCTAAAAGTTAATGTTATATGTATGTTTATGTGTGCAGTTTAACCTATCTGCCTGATATTTGTTGATTCTATCTCATGGCTAATTTCTAGAGTTTTTTCCTGATATTGATTTAGACGATGACAGATCTTGTCTATTCATGACTAATTTGTAACCTTTATCTTTAATAATTATATGTCTTTTTTCACTATATATTTCTGCTCTCATATTGAAGAGAGGAAAAGAGGGTGTCTAATCAGTTTGTTTACTGTGGTTGCTAAGACAACCACTTGGCGTTTTTTCTGTTTTGAATCAAGGGGTGGGGTATTGTTTTCATTGGTTGTTTGACCTATATATTTCTATATAAATATATATATATATATATATATATATATGTACCTATATATCTATTCCTATAGATATATAGTTATAGATATCTATTTTACATTAACGGTATCAGATATATATAGAAATATATATTTAAAAATAAAAAAATGATTATTTTCTATGTGAAGAACATAGGAATGTAAAATATGCTAACACACATCGGAGTTTGCAATTTAATTCTAACACAGTCAGGTTATCGCACATGAAGAAATGCTAACTTCAATGCATGTTATTAAAATATTAAACATAAAATATTAGTACAAATTATTAAAAACTATTATAAATTCTGTAAAAAATTCTAAATATTTAATAGAATATATATATTCGCTCAGCGACTGGAGTAACACAACCATTTACGTTATGATCAGTGAAGTAAATTATGTGTAGACCAGTTAATTAACTCTGATATTGCTACTGATATTGAATTGATAAAAACTGGTTTAAAAGTCATTGTAAAAGGTTTGTAGGTTTGGATAGGACAGTATACACATCTGTTCTTAAAGATGACATTCCATGAGTTTAGTAAATAAGAGTGAACGATTGAAGAATAAACAAAACAACAAAAATTGTCTTATGCCAATGCAACTTATTATAATGATTTTCGGTCTGGAATAGAATGAGAGGATTCCTGTTATTGCAGTCTTGTATTTATCTCCATCTTCTTAAAGTAATTATGGCCTTTATAGCAAAAATCCATTAGCGCATGCCATTTCAAGACTATCAATCCTAGACTACTTTAACACACAGTAGAACTAAAGCTCGGGACTCATAGAGCACAGCTGGTCCTGAGCAGAAAAAGCCACTGATCCAATCATCAGCGCTAGTTGCACGACTTAGGCCTAGTTTTTATTTAGGTGGTAAATTGTAGAAACTGGTAATAAAAACCATTTATCTCCATTAAAGTCTATGGAGATTTTTATGTTACCACCAGTTTCCACACTTTACCACCTCAATGGAAACTAGGCCTTAGATGTCTAACTAGCCAATTAACAGCATCTAACACTCGAGATTAGTAGTGCTCTGTGGTTCTCAAGCTGTACTTCTACTGTGTGTTTAAGGCTTTTGCGGGGGTTAAACACACAGTAGTACTGAGTCGAAAGTCTTAAATTACATGCTCTAACAGAGCATGTCATTTTTTTACTATAACGTCCTTTTAACCAACAAATACCATCATGTTTACAAATATACAAATAAGGCATTCATTTCTAGCTTGACCAAATGGTATGCAGATTTCACAGGCTACTCTGATAACCATTTGCTGGCATACCATTCTGCCTGTGATTTTTTTTTTAGATTTTTTTTTACCATTGCTTAATCATATGTGTTTTGTTCCTAGTTTGATACTAGTGTTTGTAATTTTTTAATCTTTTTATTCTAGTGTTAATTTTATGTCTCACCTGTCTATTGAGTGGAGATTTCTTTTCATGGGTGCTATGCTGCTGTTCCTGATCTTTTGAGTATATTTCTCATATTGTTCCTGACCTTTGGCTTATGACCTGGGCTGGTATCAGGCCTTGAGTTGTTTTCATGTGCACAGCTCGGCCTGCACTAAGAAGATGGTTACTTAGAGAGTTACTTAGCTGGTAGGTTGGAAACACTATTGCAGGATATGTTTTGCAAGCAGAAGTCATTACTAGGATAGCTAGACCAGAACCAGATGTCAGAACCCAAGGAATGGACATGAAAGTAGTTGAGAGCAAGCCAGGGTCAAAAATCTGTGAAATCAGCAACAGACAGTCGATAAAACAAAAGGAGTAAGCAAAAAGGTAAGCCAAGTAACAGTTCCAGAAGTCGGTAACAGGAGACACAGTCTAGAATTCACAGCAGAGGGTACCGCCAGAAGCAAAGTCCAATTAACAAGCCATAACATAAAGAACAGGTCAGGAACAAGAACTCCAGGATCATCATCCAAAATAATAAAGATCAGATGGATGTCTTCAAAAGACTTTTAAAACTTCCTTTTCAGTTTTTGGTGCTAATTCTGTCTTAAGGGCTATAATTAGCATCATCATGAACCTTTAATCTTTGCACACAGCAGTAACTCTATTTCCAGCTCTACATCCCTTCTCCTCTTCTGCCACGGCCCGCACACAGTGCACCCCAGGATTAAAACATTCTTCTTAGTTCACGTAGGTAAGGTTCTTGGGGCCTGACACTTAGACTGAGCTACTAGACAGTGCAATTTTTGTCATCAGTCTTGGTCAAGTACTTTGGTTATGTCCAAGTCTAGACCAAGGGTTTTTGGATGTATTGATATTCCATCTCAGTCTGTTAGTTTCCTTTAGGACTGACAAGTAGTGATGTCGCGAACAGTTCGTCGGAGAACAGTTCCCGGCGATCATAGTTTGTTCGCGTTTGCCGCGGCGGGCGAACATATGCGATGTTCGATCCGCCCCCTATTCGTAATCATTGAGTAAACTTTGACCCTGTATCTCACAGTCTGCAGACACATTTCAGCCAATCAGCAGCAGACACTCCCTCCCAGACCCTCCCAGCTCCTGGGCAGCAACCATTTTAGATTCATTCTGATCCTGAGAGTTAAAAAATACCAATTGACAAATAGGTAATAGCATGCGCCTAATGTGTTTGTGGTGAAAGGATAAGAAATATATTAATGATGTATATTAAGGATGTGTAAAAGTGAAATATAAAATGTGCTATGAAAAATGAATTAAATACTCATGTGAATTGTATAAAATTATTTCACTGTGATGTGAATCAGATTAGCTGAAACCGTAGTGTGTGATGTGTAAAAGAAAGAAAAATATTACCAATATAATAGGTGCAAAATTCAATACTAGATAGTTGAATCAATTCATATAAAAAGACATATATATGAGAAAACCAAAAACAGAAAAATATATTCAATATATATGCTTGTGATCAAACAATTCTTAATATATATAAAAAATGACTTATCGTGATACAAGTCCCATAAAATGGAGTGCTGAAAAGTAATGCCGACAAGTATCAATGTCTCTGCAACAGTGTTTCTTTCAAACTTATCGTAATGTAGATGTTTTGTAGTCGGAGGGATTCACAAAATAGCAGGCAGCTGGTCTTTGGTGTGTCTGATCGAAAACACAGTCTCTAAAAACACTTGTGGGAGATCATCCAAAGATAGTATACACCAGAGCACCGACACTTAGGAGTAAACTGGCACCAAGTAAAAAGGTTAAACACATATCATGCAATACACAATTGGCAACAAAACAGAAAACCATTCCCTCTTTTTTGGATAGAATAGGAGTCTATAAATGTGGACAAAAGAAGTGCAATACATGTAAAGTCATAACATCTGGGAAAAAGACCTTTCAATCATTCGTCAGTGGAGAAGTTTTTACCATCAGTAGATTTATGAATTGTAATTCAGTATATGTAGTATACGTCCTAGAGTGCTGTTGTGGAATCCAGTACGTAGGACGTACCTCTAGAAAAGCCAAGGTACGCTGGGGGGAACATTGGCGCAACTGCAAAAACTGTACCAAAAAGAAGATAAAACACAGCATTCCCAAGCATTGCTTAAATAAGCATAAGGGAAATTTCGATATTTTCAAATTTTACCCTATTGATTATATTCCACCTTCCACAGACTATAATAGAATCATCCAGCTAAGGATCCGTGAAACCTTTTGGATCCACAAACTAAAAACCCTACACCCATTGGGCCTTAATTCCAATCTAGATTTAGCAGCATTCAATTAAATTATCTTTTTATTTTTTCTACTTGCTGGTTACTTGGAACTTATACGTCATAATTTTATTAGCACATTCTTTAAAAGAATAACATCATTTTGACCATAACATTTCGATTTATTATATCACTATCCATCTTATGCTATCACACTAACTCTTTTTTTACTCTCACATCCCCTTTTTCTTTCTTTTCCTTTATCCCTATCACAATTTCTATCTAATCTCATCTTCCACCCAATACCCCATCCTTTTGGATTCATCAAAATACTATACTCTTCTTTTTTTCTGAAACAACCAAATACATCCTAGTACTATGTGACATCATTTTTTTCCAATACTACATTCACTAAATCGGAGTATCAAGTATAGCCATTGTTCATGACATAAAATTAGACACCACATACTTTGATAACGGCGTATGCTGCCAGGCTTTCAATATTATCTATATAGTATCTCCATAAAAACAAATGGTAGTTCTTTCATGTCCCCTGACACATTCCTCAACCAGAGACCCTTTTACAGTGTACTGTTTTTAAATATCTTAGCAATCTCATATATATTCGGACATAGGATATATGAGGAAAATATGCCATGTGACAGGCGAAACACTGCTGTTACTGACTGCTGGCGGACTTATGTACAGCTGACATTTAACTTATTGCTAATCTTGAAAATCCTATGGATGAGAAGAAGCAAACACTTCTCCTTCTTTAGCTTTATGCTTTGTTTTCATATATAGATATTTATTTTCTTTCATAGTTTATATTGCATTGATTCTTTATTCTTCATAGATCTATTATGGAGAAAAGATTAGGATGTATTCCTCAGATCAAATGCATTTTATTTGAAATTTTAGTCAGAAACATTTGGTTTTTTATACATGTATTTTTACATATGTTGACAATGTTCACATTTAGTATCTATCAGATCAAACACTCATTATTCAGGTTCGCAAATTCTTTGTTATACGTATATAAACATATCATCTGGTATTGTAACCTATTCATTCTGTTAACTATATACTATGCGCTCAAACATTGTTGCTTTTCAAACCGTACTATTTTGGGATTGGTTAGACTGTGACCAATCAAACACATTGGCAGGCTTTTTAAATATTTTTTGTAACCACATGTGTAATACATTTTACCTGATGAAACGGCCAGGAGCTTGCGGCCGAGAAACGCGTCCTAAGCTCGTACAATAAAGTGTTTTTAACTTTATTCACCGCAGCATTATTTGCTTTTTACTCTGCCTGCCAAGTTTTATTAGTTATTATCAGACAATACTATTCTTCCGATTATCTGGGAAGTTTGTCCTTTTCAACATTCCTGTTTCCAGAGTGTGCTACACGCATAGACCAACCGCTTGCTGTTCGTTTATATAGCACAACACCAGAGGATTCTGCTTTCATTCACAAGAGGAGAGTCCACAGCGGCCCATCCAGGAAATCTGAATCTATTTGGCTCCAGCGTACTGACTGCTGATTTAAATGTCAGTCTGGTTATTTGCACCTCTTTCAACAAAGGTGCCAATATCCTTGTGAGTATACTACCACCTGTTATTTTCTCATTGTGATCCATTACTGTTGGAACCCACTTGCACTATGAGGCGCTGTCTTTCTTTTTACCATCATTCTGATCCTGCATTCTTAGTGAGAGGATGGATAGTGATGCTGCTGATTTTATAGGGAAATTGATAGCAAGGCTAGTGTATTCAGTGTCCACTACAGTCCTGAAGGACTCATCTGATCTCTGCTGTAAGGACAGCACCCCAAAAAGCCCTTTTTAGGGCTAGAACATCAGTCGTCTTTTTTTTTCTTTTTTTTCTTTGTAATCTAATTGCATTTGCCTGCCTGTCAGCGTGTGTCAGGCTCACAGCATATACTGTGCCTAATTGCTCAGTGCCACCAGTCATATCTGGTGTAACATTAGTGTAAATTTAAAAAAAAAAACTTTTACATCAGTCTGCTAGTGTAATATAATTGCAGTTGCCTGCCTGTCAGCATGTGTGCCAGGCCCACTTGCCAACTAGTGCCACCAATCATATTTGTTATAACAGTAGTGTAAATATTTAAAAAAAAAAAAACTTTTTTGACTTTGAAACATCAGTCTGATAGTGTAATCTTATTGCAGTTGCCTGCATGCCTGCCAGCGTGTGTGCCAGGCCCACTTGCCAACTAGTGCCACTAATCATATTTGTTATAACAGTAGAGTAAATATTTGAAAAAAAAAACTTTTTTGACTGTGAAACATCAGTCTGCTAGTGTAATCTAATTGCAGTTGCCTGCCTGCCAGCGTTTGTGCCAGGCCCACTTGCCAAGTTAGTGGCAACACTCATATTTGTTGTAACAGTAGTGTAAATATTTAAAAAAAAAAAATTTTTGACTGTGAAACATCAGTCTGCTAGTGTAATCTAATTGCAGTTGCCTGCCTGCCAGCGTGTGTGCCAGGCCCACTTGCCAAGTAGTGCCACCAATCATATTTGTTGTAACAGTAGTGTAAATATTTAAAAAAAAAACTTTTTTGACTGTGAAACATCAGTCTGCTAGTGTAATCTAATTGCAGTTGCCTGCCTGCCAGCGTGTGTGCCAGGCCCACTTGCTAAGTGCCACCAATCATATTTGTTATAACAGTAGTGTAAATATTTTTAAAAAAACTTTTTTGACAGTGAAACATCAGTCTGCTAGTGTAATCTAATTGCAGTTGCCTGCCTGCCAGCGTGTGTGTCAGGCCCACTTGCCAAGTTAGTGGCACCACTCATATTTGTTGTAACAGTAGTGTAAATATTTAATAAAAAAAACTTTTTTGACTGTGAAAATTCAATCTGCTATTGCAATCTAATTGCAGTTGCCTGCCTGCCAGCGTGTGTGCCAGGCCCACTTGCCAAGTTAGTGGCACCACTCATATTTGTTGTAACAGTAGTGTAAATATTTAAAAAAAAAACTTTTTTGACTGTGAAACATCAGTCTGCTAGTGTAATCTAATTGCAGTTGCCTGCCTGCCAGCGTGTGTGCCAGGCCTACTTGCCAACTAGTGCCACCAATCATATTTGTTATAACAGTAGTGTAAATATTTAAAAAAAAACTTTTTGGACTGTGAAACATCAGTCTGCTAGTGTAATCTAATTGCAGTTGCCTGCCTGCCTGCCAGCGTGTGTGCCAGGCCCACTTGCCAACTAGTGCCACCAATCATATTTGTTATAACAGTAGTGTAAATATTTAAAAAAAAAAACTTTTTTGACTGTGAAACATCAGTCTGCTAGTGTAATCTAATTGCAGTTGCCTGCCTGCCAGCGTGTGTGCCAGGCCCACTTGCCAACTAGTGCCACCAATCATATTTGTTGTAACAGTAGTGTAAATATTTTTATTAAAAAAACTTTTTTGACTGTGAAACATCAGTCTGCTAGTGTAATCTAATTGCAGTTGCCTGCCTGACAGCATGTGTGCCAGGCCCACTTGCCAAGTTAGTGGCACCACTCATATTTGTTGTAACAGTAGTGTAAATATTTAAAAAAAAACTTTTTTGACTGTGAAACATCAGTCTGCTAGTGTAATCTAATTGCAGTTGCCTGCCTGCCAGCATGTGTGCCAGGCCCACTTGCCAAGTAGTGCCACCAATCATATTTGTTATAACAGTCGTGTAAATATTTAAAAAAAAAAACTTTTTTGACTGTGAAACATCAGTCTGCTAGTGTAATCTAATTGCAGTTGCCTGCCTGCCAGCGTGTGTGCCAGGCCCACTTGCCAAGTTAGTGGCACCACTCATATTTGTTGTAACAGTAGTGTAAATATTTAAAAAAAAACTTTTTTGTCTGTGAAACATCAGTCTGCTAGTGTAATCTAATTGCAGTTGCCTGCCTGCCAGCATGTGTGCCAGGCCCACTTGCCAAGTTAGTGACACCACTCATATTTGTTGTAACAGTAGTGTAAATATTTTTAAAAAAAAAAATTTTTGACTGTGAAACATCAGTCTGCTAGTGTAATCTAATTGCAGTTGCCTGCCTGTCAGCGTGTGTGCCAGGTCCAATTACCAAGTAGTGTCACCAATCATATTTGTTATAACAGTAGTGTAAATATTTAAAAAAAAACTTTTTTGACTGTGAAACATCAGTCTGCTAGTGTAATCTTATTGCAGTTGCCTGCCTGCCTGCCAGCGTGTGTGCCAGGCTGACTTGCCAAGTTAGTGGCACCACTCATATTTGTTGTAACAGTAGTGTAAATATTTTTTTTAAAAATGTTTGGACTGTGAAACATCAGTCTGCTTTTTTGTGTCAGGCTCACAGCGTATACTGTGCCCACTTGCCCAGTGCCACCACTCATATCTTGTTTAATAGTAGTGTAAGTGTACAGTACATTTAAAAAAAATAAACTTTTTGGATTGTGAAACATCAGTCTGCTTTTTTGTGTCAGGCTCACAGTGTATACTGTGCCCACTTGCCCAGTGGCACCACTCATATTTTGTTTAATAGTAGTGTAAGTCTACATTTAAAAAAAAAAAATAACAGGCAGAGGCAGGCCACCCCGCAGGTGCCGTCGTGGTCGTGGTGCTGTAATTCCCTTTGGCCATAGAATAATGCCCAGTGTTAGGCCACGTACCATGAACACGAAAAGTTCTGATGAAATAGTTGACTTTATAACACAGGACACCCAATCTTCTACAGCTTCCGCTCATAACCTTGACGCACCATCCACCTCCAGCTTAGCTTCGGGCACCTCTCAAGTGACCAGTGCCACTCGCCCGCCTGCCGCCACCACCAACACTAGCACCACAGCTGCTTCACTTGATCTGTTAGAGGAGTTATTGACACATCAGTTGGAAGAAATGAGTGATGCGCAACCATCATTGACAGAGGATGTAGATAACAGTGATATGTCTCAGTCAGGCAGCATTACAGACATGGACGCACGGTGTGATGATGATGATGATGTTGTACCCGCTGCTGCTTCCTTTGTTGATTTGTCAGATACAAGTGAAGCGGTTGATGATGATGCGTTCGTGGATGTCACGTGGGTGCCCGCTAGAAGAGAAGAAGAAGAGGGGGAGAGTTCAGATGGGGAGACAGAGAGGAGGAGGAGGAGATGAGTTGGAAGCAGGGGGAGGTCGTCGCAAGGAGATAGTGGCACAGTCAGACAGCATGCATCGGCACCCGGGGTAAGCCAGAAAGCACGCCAATCAACGCATGCTGTTGCCACCACCAGAATGCCGTCATCACAGAGCTCAGCAGTGTGGCATTTTTTTTGTGTGTCTGCCTCTGACAACAGCAATGCCATTTGCAACCTGTGCCAAAAGAAACTGAGTCGTGGGAAGTCCAACACCCACCTAGGTACAACTGCTTTGCGAAGGCACATGATCTCACATCACAAACGCTGATGGGATGAACACATGAGTAGAAGCAGCACACAAACTCAAAGCCGCCATCCTCCTCCTGGTCCAGCATCTTCAGCCACGTCAACCACTGCTGTACTCCTTGCCCCCTCTCAACCATCCGCCACTCAGTCTCTCTTCCGTAGCAGTTCCTGGTCATCTGCCCACAGTCAGGTGTCTGTCAAGGACATGTTTGAGCGTAAGAAGCCAATGTCCCAAAGTCACCCCCTTGCCCGGCGTCTGACAGCTGGCTTGTCTGAACTCTTAGCCCGCCAGCTTTTGCCATACAAGCTGGTGGAGTCTGAGGCGTTCAAAAAAATTTGTATCTATTGGGACACCGCAGTGGAAGGTACCTGGCTGAAATTTCTTTTCACAAAAGGCAATCCCCAACCTGTACTCGATTGTGCGAAAGGAAGTAATGGCATTTCTGGCACACAGTGTTTGGGCAAGGGTCCATCTGACCACTGATAGCTGGTCTGCAAAGCATGGTCAGGACAGGTATATCACCTACACTGTGCATTGGGTAAACCTGCTGATGGCTGACAAGCATGGAATGCGTGGCTCTGCCGAGGAGTTGGTGACACCGCCACGACTTGCAGGCAGGCCTGATGCTACCTCCTCTACTCCTCCTACTCCATCCTCTTCCATAACCTCTTCCTCAGCTGAGTCCTCTTCTGCTGCTGCGTCTTGCTCCACATCAACGGCACCCCCCCCAGCTCCCCAGGTACTATTCCACATCACGGATACAGCAATGTCACGCCATCTTGGGGTTGACTTGCCTGAAAGCAGAGAGTCACACCGCAGCAGCACTCCTGACTGCCCTGAATGCACAGGTGGATCAGTGGCTGACTCCGCACCAACTGGAGATTGGCCAAGTGGTTTCTGACAATGGAAGCAATTTAGTGGCGGCATTGAAATTGGGCAAGTTGACACATGTGCCGTGCATGGCACATGTGTGTAATCTGATTGTACAACGCTTTGTACCCAGGCTTACAGGACGTCCTGAAGCAGGCCAGGAAGGTGTGTGGCCATTTCAGGCGTTTCTACACAGCCATGGCGCACTTTGTCAGATATCCAGCGGCGAAACAACATGCCAGTGAGGCGCTTGATTTGCGACAGCCCGACACGTTGGAATTCAACACTCCTAATGTTCGACCACCTGCTCCAACAAGAAAAAGCTGTTAACAAGTATTTGTATGACCGGGGTGCTAGGACAGCCTCTGGGGAGCTGGGGATTTTTTTGCCACGTTACTGGATGCTCATGCGCAATGCCTGTAGGCTCATGCATCCTTTTGAGGAGGTGACAAACCAAGTCAGTCACACCGAAGGCACCATCAGCGACATCATACCATTTGTTTTCTTCCTGGAGTGTGCCCTGCGAAGAGTGCTGGATCAGGCCGTAGATGAGCGTGAAGAGGAAGAGTTGTGGTCTCCATCACCACCAGAAACAGCCTTATTAGAATCGCTTGCTGGACCAGCAGCAACGCAGGAAGAGGATTGTGAGGAAGAGGAGTCAGAGGAGGAATGTGGCTTTGAGGAGGAGGAGGAAGACCAAGCACAACAGGCATCCCAGGGTGCTCGTTGTTGTCACCTATCTTGTACCCGTAGTGTTGTACGTGGCTGGGGGGAAGAAGATACCTTCAGTGAGATCAGTGAGGACGAGGAACGGGACATGAGTAGCTCGGCATCCAACCTTGTGCAAATGGGGTCTTTCATGCTGTTGTGCCTGTTGAGGGACACTCGTATAAAAAAGCTGAAGGAGAACGAACTGTACTGGGTGTCCACACTACTAGACCACCGGTATAAGCATAAAGTGACTGAAATGTTACCGAATTCCCACAAGTCGGAAAGGATGGAGCAGTTCAAAAATAAATTAAAAAGTATGCTTTACACAGCGTATAAGGGTGATGTCACAGCACAATGGGAATCTAACAGGGGAAGAGATGAAAGTATTACTCCTCCTCCCACGACCATGCCGGCAAGGACAGGACGCTTTCCAGACGTGTTGTTGATGGAGGACATGCGGACCTTTTTAACTCCTATGCATCGCCACAGCCTTTCGGGATCCAGCCTCAGAGAACGACTCAACCGAAAGGTAGCAGACTACCTCGCATTTACTGCCGATCTCGACACTCTGAGGAGTGATGAACCCCTTGACTACTGGGTGTGCAGGCTTGACCTGTGGCCTGAGCTATTCCAATTTGCAATCGAACTTCTGGCCTGCCCCGCTTTAAGTGTCCTGTCAGAAAGGACCTTCAGTGCAGCAGAAGGTATTGTCACTGAGAAGAGAAGTCGTCTAGGTCAAAAAAGTCTTGATTATCTTACCTTTATTAAAATGAATGAGGGATGGATCCCGAAGGGACTGACATTGGGCGATACATTTGAGTAAAAAAGGCCTGATGAGATGAGCTGCCTTGGGCTAAAAATGGTCCACACGCTGCTGTATTTTATCTTCGAATGCCGGATGACTTGCGTGACTTATCTGCCACCAACTAGGGTTCAAGCCACAATGTTTTAGGGCACTTTCTAACTGTCAAACAAACATAAATTTTTCTGGCCGCTGCTACAGCAGCGGCTGCAACAATACCTAATTTTTCAGGCATGTGTACATGCCTAATTTTTCTGGCCTCTGGTGCTGCACTGTGGCTTCAAAACCCAAACCAAAAAAAAGGCACATAACAGGGATTAAACTGCTAAGAATAGTACTACTTAACACACCACTCATATCTGGTGGCACAGTAGATTGCACGCGCAGTGCCCCAAATTTAAAGTAGGAGGACCGACCAAGCATCTTTTTCCATCTCCCGGTTCCTAAAAATTATCTCTGGGTTCCTAAAAACGATGCCATACCTGTACTTGATTGTGCAAAAGGAAGTCATGGCATATGGGGTCTTTCATTCTGTTGTGCCTGTTGAGGGTCGAGGTCCCTCGTATAAAAAGGCTGAAGGAAAACGACCTGTACTGGGTGTCCAAGCATCTTTTTCCATCTCCCGGTTCCTAAAATTATCTCTGGGTTCCTAAAATCGATGCCATACCTGTACTCAATTCTGCAAAAGGAAGTCATGGCATATGGGGTCTTTCATGCTGTCATGCCTGTTGAGGGTCGGGGACCCTCGTATAAAAAGGCTGAAGGAGAACGACCTGTACTGGGTGTCCAAGCATCTATTTCCATCTCCCGGTTCCTAAACATTATCTCTGTGTTCCTAAAATCGATTCCATACCTGTACTCGATTCTGCAAAAGGAAGTCATGGCATATAGGGTCTTTCATGCTGTCGTGCCTGTTGAGGGTCGGGGACCCTCGTATGAAAAGGCTGAAGGAGAACGACCTCTACTGGGTGTCCAAGCATCTTTTTCCATCTCCCGGTTCCTAAAAATTATCTCCGGGTTCCTAAAATCGATGCCATACCTGTACTCGATTGTGCAAAAGGAAGTCATGGCATATGGGGTCTTTCATTCTGTTGTGCCTGTTGAGGGTCGGGGTCCCTCGTATAAAAAGGCTGAAGGAGAACGACCTGTACTGGGTGTCCAAGTATCTTTTTCCATCTCCCGGTTCCTAAAAATTATCTCTGTGTTCCTAAAATCTATTCCATACCTGTACTCGATTCTGCAAAAGGAAGTCATGGCATATGGGGTCTTTAATGCTGTCATGCCTGTTGAGGGTCGGGGACCCTCGTATGAAAAGGCTGAAGGAGAACGACCTGTACTAGGTGTCCTAGCATCCAAGGACAGGACGCTTTCCAGACGTGTTGTTGATGGAGGACATGCGGACCTTTTTAACTCCTATGCATCGCCACAGCCTTTCGGGATCCAGCCTCAGAAAATGACTCAACCGAAAGGTAGCAGACTACCTCGCATTTACTGCCGATCTCGACACTCTGAGGAGTGATGAACCCCTTGACTACTGGGTGTGCAGGCTTGACCTGTGGCCTGAGCTATTCCAATTTGCAATCGAACTTCTGGCCTGCCCCGCTTTAAGTGTCCTGTCAGAAAGGACCTTCAGTGCAGCAGAAGGTATTGTCACTGAGAAGAGAAGTCGTCTAGGTCAAAAAAGTCTTGATTATCTTACCTTTATTAAAATGAATGAGGGATGGATCCCGAAGGGACTGACATTGGGCGATACATTTGAGTAAAAAAGGCCTGATGAGATGAGCTGCCTTGGGCTAAAAATGGTCCACACGCTGCTGTATTTTATCTTCGAATGCCGGATGACTTGCGTGACTTATCCGCCACCAACTAGTGTTCAAGCCACAATGTTTTAGGGCACTTTCTAACTGTCAAACAAAAATAAATTTTTCTGGCCGCTGCTACAGCAGCGGCTGCAACAATACCTAATTTTTCAGGCATGTGTACATGCCTAATTTTTCTGGCCTCTGGTGCTGCACTGTGGCTTCAAAACCCAAACCAAAAAAAAGGCACATAACAGGGATTAAACTGCTAAGAATAGTACTACTTAACACACCACTCATATCTGGTGGCACAGTAGATTGCACGCGCAGTGCCCCAAATTTAAAGTAGGAGGACCGACCAAGCATCTTTTTCCATCTCCCGGTTCCTAAAAATTATCTCTGTGTTCCTAAAATTGATTCCATACCTGTACTCGATTCTGCAAAAGGAAGTCATGGCATATGGGGACTTTCATGCTGTCGTGCCTGTTGAGGGTCAGGGACCCTCATATGAAAAGGCTGAAGGAGAACGACCTGTACTGGGTGTCCAAGCATCTTTTTCCATCTCCCGGTTCCTAAAAATTATCTCTGGGTTCCTAAAATCGATGCCATACCTGTACTCGATTGTGCAAAAGGAAGTCATGGCATATGGGGTCTTTCATTCTGTTGTGCCTGTTGAGGGTCGGGGTCCCTCGTATAAAAAGACTGAAGGAGAACGACCTGTACTGGGTGTCCAAGCATCTTTTTCCATCTCCCGGTTCCTAAAAATTATCTCTGTGTTCCTAAAATCGATTCCATACCTGTACTCGATTCTGCAAAAGGAAGTCATGGCATATGGGGTCTTTCATGCTGTCGTGCCTGTTGAGGGTCGGGGACCCTCGTATGAAAAGGCTGAAGGAGAACGACCTGTACTGGGTGTCCAAGCATCTTTTTCCATCTCCCGGTTCCTAAAAATTATCTCCGGGTTCCTAAAATCGATGCCATACCTGTACTCGATTGTGCAAAAGGAAGTCATGGCATATGGGGTCTTTCATTCTGTTGTGCCTGTTGAGGGTCGGGGTCCCTCGTATAAAAAGGCTGAAGGAGAACGACCTGTACTGGGTGTCCAAGCATCTTTTTCCATCTCCCGGTTCCTAAAAATTATCTCTGGGTTCCTAAAATCAATGCCATACCTGTACTCAATTCTGCAAAAGGAAGTCATGGCATATGGGGTCTTTCATGCTGTCATGCCTGTTGAGGGTCGGGGACCCTCGTATAAAAAGGCTGAAGGAGAACGACCTGTACTGGGTGTCCAAGCATCTATTTCCATCTCCCGGTTCCTAAACATTATCTCTGTGTTCCTAAAATCGATTCCATACCTGTACTCGACTCTGCAAAAGGAAGTCATGGCATATAGGGTCTTTCATGCTGTCGTGCCTGTTGAGGGTCGGGACCCTCGTATGAAAAGGCTGAAGGAGAACGACCTGTACTGGGTGTCCAAGCATCTTTTTCCATCTCCCGGTTCCTAAAAATTATCTCCGGGTTCCTAAAATCGATGCCATACCTGTACTCGATTGTGCAAAAGGAAGTCATGGCATATGGGGTCTTTCATTCTGTTGTGCCTGTTGAGGGTCAGGGTCCCTCGTATAAAAAGGCTGAAGGAGAACGACCTGTACTGGGTGTCCAAGCATCTTTTTCCATCTCCCGGTTCCTAAAAATTATCTCTGTGTTCCTAAAATCGATTCCATACCTGTACTCGATTCTGCAAAAGGAAGTCATGGCATATGGGGTCTTTCATGCTGTCGTGCCTGTTGAGGGTCGGGGACCCTCGTATGAAAAGGCTGAAGGAGAACGACCTGTACTGGGTGTCCAAGCATCTTTTTCCATCTCCCGGTTCCTAAAAATTATCTCCGGGTTCCTAAAATCGATGCCATACCTGTACTCGATTGTGCAAAAGGAAGTCATGGCATATGGGGTCTTTCATTCTGTTGTGCCTGTTGAGGGTCGGGGTCCCTCGTATAAAAAGGCTGAAGGAGAACGACCTGTACTGGGTGTCCAAGCATCTTTTTCCATCTCCCGGTTCCTAAAAATTATCTCTGGGTTCCTAAAATCGATGCCATACCTGTACTCAATTCTGCAAAACGAAGTCATGGCATATGGGGTCTTTCATGCTGTCATGCCTGTTGAGGGTCGGGGACCCTCGTAT
The DNA here is from genome assembly GCF_027579735.1 of Bombina bombina. Classification (NCBI taxonomy): domain Eukaryota; kingdom Metazoa; phylum Chordata; class Amphibia; order Anura; family Bombinatoridae; genus Bombina; species Bombina bombina. Next base: position 283,623,194 of record NC_069499.1, read on the forward strand.
AAAAAGGCTGAAGGAGAACGACCTGTACTGGGTGTCCAAGCATCTATTTCCATCTCCCGGTTCTAAACATTATCTCTGTGTTCCTAAAATCGATTCCATACCTGTACTCGATTCTGCAAAAGGAAGTCATGGCATATAGGGTCTTTCATGCTGTCGTGCCTGTTGAGGGTCGGGACCCTCGTATGAAAAGGCTGAAGGAGAACGACCTGTACTGGGTGTCCAAGCATCTTTTTCCATCTCCCGGTTCCTAAAAATTATCTCCGGGTTCCTAAAATCGATGCCATACCTGTACTCGATTGTGCAAAAGGAAGTCATGGCATATGGGGTCTTTCATTCTGTTGTGCCTGTTGAGGGTCGGGGTCCCTCGTATAAAAAGGCTGAAGGAGAACGACCTGTACTGGGTGTCCAAGCATCTTTGTCCATCTCCCGGTTCCTAAAAATTATCTCTGTGTTCCTAAAATCGATTCCATACCTGTACTCGATTCTGCAAAAGGAAGTCATGGCATATGGGGTCTTTCATGCTGTCGTGCCTGTTGAGGGTCGGGGACCCTCGTATGAAAAGGCTGAAGGAGAATGACCTGTACTGGGTGTCCAAGCATCTTTTTCCATCTCCCGGTTCCTAAAAATTATCTCCGGGTTCCTAAAATCGATGCCATACCTTTACTCGATTGTGCAAAAGGAAGTCATGGCATATGGGGTCTTTCATTCTGTTGTGCCTGTTTAGGGTCGGGGTCCCTCGTATAAAAAGGCTGAAGGAGAACGACCTGTACTGGGTGTCCAAGCATCTTTTTCCATCTCCCGGTTCCTAAAAATTATCTCTGGGTTCCTAAAATCGATGCCATACCTGTACTCAATTCTGCAAAAGGAAGTCATGGCATATGGGGTCTTTCATGCTGTCGTGCCTGTTGAGGGTCGGGGACCCTCGTATAAAAAGGCTGAAGGAGAACGACCTGTACTGGGTGTCCAAGCATCTTTTTCCATCTCCCGGTTCCTAAAATCCATGCCATATACACGTCCCCTGATAGGGGACACCACAGTGGAAGGTACCCGGCCACAATTTCTTTGCACAAAAGGCAATCCCGGACCCCAACCTGTACTCGATTGTGCAAAAGGAAGTAACCTTACCATGGGTCGCAGACCGCACGTCTTGTAATTCTCTGTCTGGGAAATGATATATCTATCAAATCTATCTATTTATCTATCAAATCTATCTAACTATCAATTGTATCCATCAAATGTATATTGCATCTATTGATCTATGTAATTTGTATCTATCAAATGTATATTGCATCTATTGATCTATGTAATTCGGATCTATCAAATGTATATTGCATCTATAGATCTATGTAATTTGTATCTATCAAATGTATATTGCATCTATTGATCTATGTAATCTATGTATCTATCTATCAAATCTATCTATCTCGTGGCCGGACTGTTTTGTGACAGCCACTTGTGTTTTGGCCAAATTTGAAGTAGGACCGACCAAGTATCTTTTTCCATCTCCCGGTTCCTAAAATCAACGCCATATACACCTCCCCCGATAGGGGGAGTAACAGGTATTAAACTGCTAAGAATAGTACTACTTAACATACCACTCATATCTGGTGGCACAATAGATTGCACGCGCAGTGCCCCAAATTTGAAGCAGGAGGACCGACCAAGCATCTTTTTCCATCTCCCGGTTCATAAAATCCATGCCATATACATGTCCCCTGGCGCCGCAACTGCCTCTGGGAACCTTACCATGGGTCCCAGACCGCACGTCTTGTAATTCTCTGTCTGTGAAATTATATATCTATCAAATCTATCTCTTTATCTATCAAATCTATCTAACTATCAATCGTATCTATCAAATGTATATTGCATCTATTGATCTATGTAATTCGTAGCTATCAAATGTATATTGCATCTATTGATCTATGTAATTTGTATCTATCAAATGTATATTGCATCTATTGATGTATGTAATACGTATCTATCAAATGTATATTGCATCTATTGATCTATGTAATTCGTATCTATCAAATGTATATTGCATCTATTGATCTATGTAATTCGTATCTATCATATGTATATTGCATCTATTGATCTATGTAATTCGTATCTATCAAATGTATATTGCATCTACTGATCTATGTAATTCGTATCTATCAAATGTATATTGCATCTATTGATCTATGTAATTTGTATCTATCAAATGTATATTGCATCTATTGATCTATGTAATTCGTATCTATCAAATGTATATTGCATCTATTGATCTATGTAATTCGTATCTATCAAATGTATATTGCATCTATTGATCTATGTAATTTGTATCTATCAAATGTATATTGCATCTACTGATCTATGTAATCTATGTATCTATCTATCAAATCTATCTATCTCGTGGTTGTGCAAATGGACTGTTTGCGGTTGTTTGCGGTGCGTTACACTGGGAGTTTGGTCTGTCACTGTGAAGCGGGCGTAACCCTTACACTACCTGATCGATACAACATCATACCTGATGTTTTAAAGCACGTTATTCCAAACAATTTAGGAATGTTAGGTGATTTATCCCCTTTATGGCTTAAAACCAGACTCTGCATCAACTATGTAATTTTCCATGGGAGTTTTGCATGGATCCCCCTCCGGCATGCCACAGTCCAGGTGTTAGTTCCCTTGAAACAACTTCACAACATCACTATTGTGGCCAAAAAGAGTCCCTGTAGGTTTTAAAGTTCGCCTGCCTATTGAAGTCAATGGCGGTTCGCCCGGTTTGCCGGTTCGCGAACAATTGCGGAAGTTCGAGTCCGCCGTTCGAGAACCGAAATTTTTAGGTTTGCGACATCACTACTGACAAGTACATTATACAAAGCTATGATATTTACATTGTTGATCTTAGCGTAGTATTGATGTACCATGCAACAACTTTGGTCAATGTCACCTACAATATTTTACACTGACAATCATTGCATAGGGTATAAAAGTCATAGTAAGTATTAAATTTTAGTCACCACATATTGTTTACTGGACAAATTCAGGCAGGGTTTGCAAACAGGGATCCAGACACACAATTAGTCAAGGTCATTAGTATGTTTGCTATCTAATGATTTTCAACAGAAAATTGTGATCAATCCCTCTGTTGCTAAAAAAGAGCAATAATAGGTTATTAATGTTTTTAAGCAAGATACACAGAACAAACCCATATTACACTTTCAAAATGCTTGTTATTGCATATGGCTTGAAAGGTCTTATAAAATAGAGAATCTTTCAGGGCAGAGTAAATTAAAAGGTAGCACTTGGCACTGATATAATTTGCAGCAAATACAAATAAAACTGAAATGTTTTTACTAGTATTTAACTTGTTCTTGCATCTAGTTTAGTATATATGACTTTTCTCTTGCAAGATGTATCGAGTCCACGGATTCATCCAATACTTGTGGGATATTCTCAACAGGAAGTGGCAAATAGAGCACCCACAGCAGAGCTGTCTACATAGCTCCTCCCCTAACTCCACCCCCCAGTCATTCTCTTTGCCGGCTCTAAGCAATAAGGAAGGGTAAAGTGATGTGGTGACAAAAATGTTAGTTTTTATTTTCTCAAGCAAGAGTTTGTTATTTTAAATGGTACAGGTGTGTACTATTTACTCTCAGGCAGAAAGGAGATGAAGATTTCTGCATGGAGGATGATAATCTTAGCACTTTGTAAATAAGATTCACTGCTGTTCCCACAGAGGCTGAGGAGTACAGGAAACTTCAGTTGGGGGAACAGTTTGCATGCTAAGCTGCATTGAGGTATGTTCAGTCATTTTTTTCTAGACAGACTGTGATAATTCTAGAAAAGGCTGACAATATCCCCATGAGGAAAGGGTAAGCTGTATTCATAGATTTAGTAGAATTACCAGCTTACATAAAGGGCTAAGTTAATACTGGTTGACACTTATAAGAAAGGCTAACGTTTTTTATTAAGTTAAACGTTTTTGAGGGACTTTTGGAGGTTCATTTGGGCTTACTTAAGGGTTATTAACCCACATGGCTAGCTTAGAAACACTTTGGTGTGTTTCTTTTAGGCCCCACAGACATCGAGTGTGGTGGGAAGGGCCTATTTTCGCGCCTCAGTTGCGCAGTTGTTTTTACAAAGCAAGACATCAAGCTGCTACACCGGAGGGTCCTGCTGTAATTTGAGTGCCTAAAGGAAGTATTTTCCCCACAAAATCTATCCCTAAGGGCAGGTAGGCGCCACAGCAGAGCTGTGGCAAGGTGCTGATCTTTTTTCCCGGTTTTTGACGTTTTGTCAATCCGGTTTTTGCATTAAGGGGTTAATTGTTTATTTTGCTGGTGGGGCAATCTTATTAAAGCTTTAAGAATACACTGTAAAAATTTCGAAAAGTTTACTGCTTTTTTACACTGTTTTGCAGAATTTGTGCACTTTTTTTCTCTTAAAGGCACAGTACCGTTTTTTCTAAGTGTTGTTCTTACTTTGAATAAAGTGTTTTCCAAGCTTGCTTGTTTCATTACTAGCCTGTTAAACATGTCTGACATCAAGGAAACTCCTTGTTCAATGTGTTTAGAAGCCATTGTGGAACCCCCTCTTAGAATGTGTCCCACTTGCACTGATATGTCTATACATTTTAAAGAGCATATTGTAGCACTTAAAACTATAGCCCTAGATGATTCTCAGATAGAAAGAAATGAGGTTATGCCATCTAGCTCACCCCAAGTGTCACAACCAGTAACGCCCGCACAAGTGACGCCAAGTACCTCTAGTGCATCTACTTCGTTTACCTTACAAGACATGGCCGCAGTTATGAATACTACCCTCACAGAGGTTTTATCTAAACTGCCTGGGTTGCAAGGAAAGCACGATAGCTCTGGGTTAAGAACAAATGCTGAGCCTTCTGACGCTATAGTAGCTGTATCCGATATACCCTCACAATGCTCTGAAGTAGGGGTAAGGGATTTGCTATCTGAGGGAGAGATTTCTGATTCAGGTAAGATGCTCCCTCAGACAGATTCTGATATGACGACGTTTAAATTTAAGATAGAACACCTCCGCTTGTTGCTCAGGGAGGTATTAGCGACTCTGGTTGATTGTGACCCTATTGTGGCTCCAGAGAAATTGTGTAAAATGGACAAATAAATAGAGGTTCCAGTTTACACTGATGTTTTTCCGGTCCCTAAGAGGATTGCGAACATTGTCACTAGGGAGTGGGATAGACCAGGTATTCCGTTCACTCCCCCTCCTGTTTTTAAGAAAATGTTTCCCGTATCAGAAACCATGCGGGACTCATGGCAGACGGTCCCTAAGGTGGAGGGAGCTATTTCAACACTCCCCAAGCGTACAACTATACCTATTGAGGACAGTTGTGCTTTCAAAGATCCTATGGATAAAAATTAGAGGGTCTCCTAAAGAAAAATTTTCTTCATCAAGGTTTTCTTCTCCAACCTATTGCATGCATTGTTCCTGTAACCACTGCAGCTGCTTTCTGGTTCGAGGCTCTGGAAGAGGCTCTTCAGACGGAGACCCCATTAGAGGATATTATGGGTAGAATTAAGGCTCTTAAGCTGGCTAAGTCTTTCATTACAGATGCCGCTTTTTAACTGGCTAAATTACCGGCAAAGAATTCAGGTTTTGCCATTTTAGCGAGCAGAGCGTTATGGCTTAATTCCTGGTCAGCGGATGTGTCGTCAAAATCTAAACTTTTGAACAACCCTTTCAAAGGAAAGACCCTCTTCGGGCCTGAACTGCAGGAGATTATTTCAGACATCACTGGAGGAAAAGGCCATGCCCTCCCTCAGGATAAATCAAATAAAATAAGGACCAAACAAAATAATTTTCGCTCCTTTCGTAACTTCAAGGGTGGTCCCGCTTCCTCTTCCCCTGCTGCAAAGCAAGAGAGTAACTTTGCTCAATCTAAGTCAGTCTGAAGACCTAACCAGGCTTGGAAAAAGAGTAAACAGGCCAAGAAGCCTGCAGCTGTCTCCAAGACAGCATGAAGGGGTAGCCCCCGATCTGGGACCGGATCTAGTAGGGAGCAGACTCTCTCTCTTTGCTCAGGCTTGGGCAAGAGATGTTCATGATTTCTGGGTTTTAGAAATTGTTTCCCAGGGTTATCTTCTGGACTTCAAAGATTCCCCCCCAAGGGGGAGATTTCACATTTCTCAATTGTCTGCAAACCAGACAAAGAGAGAGGCGTTCTTACACTGTGTAGAAGACCTACATACCATGGGAGTGATTCACCCAGTTCCAAAAGCGGAACAGGTGCTAGGGTTTTACTCAAACCTGTTTGTGGTTCCCAAAAAAGAAGGAACTTTCAGACCAATCTTGGATCTCAAGATCTTAAAACAAATTCCTCAGAGTTCCATCTTTCAAGATGGAGACTATTCGGACTATTCTGCCTCTGATCCAGGAAGGTCAATATATGACCACCGTGGACTTAAAGGATGCATATCTGCACATCCCTATTCACAGAGATAATCACCAATTTCACAGGTTCGCCTTTCTGGACAGGCATTACCAGTTTGTGGCCCTTCCCTTCGGGTTGGCCATGGCTCCCAGAATTTTCACAAAGGTGCTAGGGTCCCTTCTGGCAGTTCTAAGACCGCGGGGCATAGCAGTAGTGCCTTATCTAGATGACATCTTAATTCAAGCGTCGACTTTCCAACTAGCCAAGTCTCACACGGACATCGTGTTGGCTTTTCTGAGATCTCATGGGTGGAAGGTGAACATAAAAAAGAGTTCTCTCTTCCCTCTCAGAAGAGTTTCCTTCCTAGGGACTCTGATAGACTCGGTAGAAATGAAAATATTTCTGACGGAGATCATGAAATCAAAACTTGTAACCACCTGCCGAGCTCTTCACTCCATTCCTCGGCTGTTAGTAGCTCAGTTTATGGAGGTGATCGGACTAATGGTAGCGGCAATGGACATAGTTCCATTTGCTCGTCTACACCTCAGACCTCTGCAACTGTGCATTCTCAAACAGTGGAATGGGGATTATGCAGATTTATCTCCTCAGATACATCTGGATAGGGAGACCAGAGATTCTCTTCTCTGGTGGTTGTCACAGGTTCACCTGTCCCGGGGAATGTGTTTCCGCAGGCCAGAGTGGGTCATAGTAACGACAGATGCCAGCCTACTGGGCTGGGGTGCAGTCTGGAACTCCCTGAATGCTCAGGGTCTATGGACTCAGGAGGAGGCTCTCTTCCTGATAAATATTCTAGAACTGAGAGTGATATTCAATGCGCTTCAGGCGTGGCCTCAACTGGCTGCGGCCAAATTCATCAGATTTCAGTCGGACAACATCACGACTGTAGCTTATATCAATCATCAAGGAGGAACACGGAGTTCTCTACCGATGATAGAGGTGACCAAAATAATCCGATGGGCAGAGACTCACTCTTGCCATCTTTCAGCAATCCATATCCCAGGGGTAGAGAACTGGGAGGCGGATTTCCTAAGTCGTCAGACTTTTCATCCGGGGGAGTGGGAGCTCCATCCGGAAGTATTTGCCCAACTGATTCAGCTATAGGGCACACCAGAATTAGATCTGATGGTGTCTCGTCAGAACGCCAAGCTTCCTTGTTACGGATCCAGGTCAAGGGATCCCCAGGCAGTAATGATAGATGCTCTAGCAGTGCCCTGGTCCTTCAACCTGGCCTATGTGTTTCCACCATTTCCTCTCCTTCCTGGTCTGATTGCCAGAATCAAGCAGGAGAGAGCTTCTGTGATTTTGATAGCACCTGCGTGGCCACGCAGGACTTGGTATGCAGATCTGATGGACATGTCATCCGTTCCACCGTGGACTCTGCCGATGAGGCAGGACCTTCTAATTCAGGGTCCATTCAAGCATCCAAATCTAATTTCTATATGGCTGACTGCTTGGAGATTGAACGCCTGATTTTATCAAAGCGTGGTTTCTCTGAGTCGGTCATTGATACCTTGATTCAGGCTAGAATGCCTGTCACCAGGAAAATCTATCATAAGATATGGCGTAAATATCTTTATTGGTGTGAATCCAAGGGTTACTCATGGAGTAAGATTAGGATTCCTAGGGTATTGTCTTTTCTCCAAGAAGGATTGGAGAAGGGATTATCAGCTAGTTCCTTAAAGGGACAGATATCTGCTTTGTCTATTCTTTTACACAAACGTCTGGCAGATGTTCCAGACGTTCAGGCATTTAGTCAGGCTTTAGTTAGAATCAAGCCTGTGTTTAAACCTGTTGCTCCGCCATGGAGTTTAAATTTAGTTCTTAAAGTTCTTCAAGGGGTTTCCGTTTGAACCTATGCATTCCATAGATATTAAGCTTCTATCTTGGAAAGTTCTGTTTTTAGTAGCTATCTCTTCGGCTCGAAGAGTTTCTGAATTATCTGCTTTACAGTGTGACTCACCTTATCTTGTTTTCCATGCGGATAAGGTGGTTTTGCGTACCAAACCTGGATTCCTTCCTAAGGTTGTTTCTAATAGGAATATCCTAATCATTCTTCCAAGAAGTGTCCTAATCATTCTTCCAAGAAGGAACGTCTGTTGCACAACCTAGATGTGGTTCGTGCTTTAAAGTTCTACTTACAAGCAACTAAAGATTTCTGTCAAACATCTTCATTGTTTGTTGTCTATTCTGGAAAGCGGAGAGGTCAAAAGGCTATGGCAACCTCTTTTTCTTTTTGGCTGAAAAGCATCATCCGTTTGGCTTATGAGACTGCTGGCAAGCAGCCTCCTGAAAGGATTACTGCTCACTCTACTAGAGCAGTGGCTTCCACATGGGCTTTTAAAAATGAGGCTTATGTTGAACAGATTTGTCTTTGCTTCATACTTTTTCCAAATTTTCCAAATTTGATACTTTTGCTTCTTCAGAGGCTATTTTTGGGAGAAAGGTTCTACAAGCAGTGGTGCCCTCCATTTAGGTAACTGTCTTGTCCCTCCCTTCATCCGTATCCTAAAGCTTTGGTATTGGTATCCCACAAGTATTGGATGAATCCGATACATCTTGCAAGAGAAAACAACATTTATGCTTACCTGATAAATTTCTTTCTCTTGCGATGTATTGAGTCCACGGCCCGCCCTGTCTATTTAAGACAGGTAATATATTTTATTAATAAACTTCAGTCACCTCTGCACCCTATAGTTTCTCCTTTTTCTTCCTAACCTTCAGTCGAATGACTGGGGGATGGAGTTAGGGGAGGAGCTATATAGACAGCTCTGCTGTGGGTGCTCTCTTTGCCACTTCCTGTTGGGAAGGAGAATATCCCACAAGTATTGGATGAATCCGTGAACTCGGTACATCGCAAGAGAAAGAAATTTATCAGGTAAGCATAAATTTTGTTTTCTGACAATTAAATAAGTGTATGGTAATTTCTGATCAGTGAGATCTGCAGGTTTAAAATGCTTAAAGAATATCATGAGAATTGTAGGAGAGATTAAGTCACGCCCTGGGAACTCCATTGTTCATCCCAGGAACACCCTGTCCCTTCCACTCTCTGAAACTATCAGGCTTATTTAACATAGAACATATAATGTGCAATATCATTTGTAAAAGATACACAAACAATATACAAAGTATTATCTTAATATGTTAAAGTTGCACTGAATTTTTTTTTGTTGAAAATGCTTTTATTGGCATATGTCATATAGTACAACTTTACATAGTGCATATGTAAATAGTATTACAAATAATTCAATAGCTCATACAGCAGATAACGTTATAAACAATTTATTACTCTGGAACAACAAGAAATACAACAAACATTCCTGGTAGATATTGGCATTCTACACTTTAGCTATTATATCACTTATTTTTCTTATGATGAGCCCTGGGGGATTCTATGTCTAGCTTCCATGTACATGATCCAGGGTTCCCATAGAGCAAAAAACTGGTCCTTAGTGGAGAGCAAGTCCTCAGCTGAACTGGACATCTTAAAAAAATGCTCTATTTTCTGTTCTATTAAGTAGAAACCAGGTGGTTCCGTTTTCCAAAATTTAGCTATAATTATCCTTACTGCAGTACATGTTAATGCTATTAGTTTATTTTGTTTTAATGTAAACCTCTCTATTGGGAAATGTAATAATCCGTGCTCAGGAAGAAGTTCTACTTCTTTCTCAAAAACTTTACTCAGTGGGGTAGCTGCATTTTCCCATAGTGGTTGAATTTTGGGGCAATGCCACCACATATGGATGTAACTACCTTCTTCCCCACAGCCTCTAAAACAGCAGCTGGTATTTCCCCCCTATCTTGCATAACTTAGAAGGGTAGAGATACCATCTAAATGATGATTTTATAAAGTTTTCTTGTAAGGATGAGTTAAGGGAGAAGGAGGTACCTTGACTAAGCGTTTTAGTGTAATGTTGGATTGACCATTGTTTAGTAAAGGATATTTCAATGTTGTTCTATCCCATATAAATACGTAGTGTGTGTGAAATAGCTATGTAGTTCTTTCCCAGTTAAAGTCTGTTTGTTTTAGGGGTCCATAATAATTTAGCAATATCGTCATTGTCAATCCCAATGATGTCAGCCTCTAAATGTATCCACTGTATGTCACTAGTTATGTGGTGCCATAGAGCAGTCTGTGCCATTCTCGCGGCATTATAATAGGAAGTCAGAAGAGGAATGCCTAATCCACCTCCCATTCTATGTCTGGTTGGTATATGTTTATATTAATCCTAGACCTTTTATTGTTCCATATAAAAGTAAGAATATCTTTCTGTAGCTTGTTAAGCTCAATAAGCGGCACCGAAATGAGTAGCGACCTAAACAAGTAAAGTAATTTAGGCCTAATTGTCATTTTGGATGCTACTATTCGAAAGTAGGGGTTTATAGTTGTGTTGGTATAGGGTATGGACATCAGTGGTAAGATTTTATTTAATTGTCTTTTTTGCCCATTTAAAGCAAAAGTTAAGTACCAAAATTTTCTTGGTAAGTGTTGGAATATTAATACTCAATGCTTCACATTTGTCTTCGTTAATTTTATCACCCAACAATCTACTAAAATTGTGTAGTATGACTTCCGGTGGGCGGAGCTAGCGGCTGGCAGCAGGAGTTCAGAGCTCCGGGATTCTGCTTCATATTAATGGTGTTATTTGCTGCTGGCCAGCTTTCCCCACGACACTGCCTTGCTGGGTTGCCCTATACGGTACCCCATCCGGCCCAAGAACCATCGTGAAGGGCAGAAAATCGCCCTTGCCTCGGAGGTCAAAATCGAACTGCGCCATACGGCGCGAGCGGTAACGCTGACCGGCGCCATATTGGAAGAGCTCCCCCCTTCACCTCAGTGCCAACTTCAACTCAGAACGGACCTTACAAGCGGACCGGCCTCGAATGTGGTAATCGGTGGGATCAGGTGAGAGGCGGTAACACCGCGAACTATTACATAACTGGTTAGAACCGCTCCACCTCAAAGTATAACCGTATGAGGCCCTGATAACGGACTCCCTGGAAAGTATCCCATGCATGCCCATAAGAGATTGCTGCACACTCCGTAAAAGTAATGTGGATGCACTGGTGTAAACTCAGATAAATCAGCTTTAACTTACAACAAGGCACAACCTCACTTCCCTACAGGGAGACAAACTTGTTATTAAGTGTTCAGCAGAGGGATATCGGCCTTCTCATACCCCAGTAATTGCTAAGGGGAGAGCGCATAAACACCTGCTCTGCTTGAAAACTGAACACTGGGACAATCCCTGCATAAACTGTATATTGATCTAAACAGACTTTTCCTATACAGACTCTTTTCACCTTATAGCTGGTATAGCTCAATTTTTTGGGATTGTACTTCTGATCCATCAGCCCAAAGCCGCTCCACCTCAAACTATAACCGTGTGAGGCCCTGATAACGGACTCCCCGGAAAGTATTCTATGCATGCCCATAAGAGATTGCTGCACACTCCGTAAAAGTAATGTGGATGCACTAATGTAAACTCAGATCAATCAGCTTTATCCTACAACAAGGCACAACCTCACTTCCATACAGGGAGATAAACTTGTTATTAAGTTTTTCAGCAAGGGGATATCGGCCTTCTCACGCTCTAGTAGTTGCTAAGGGGGGAGCGCATAAATACCTGCTCTGCTTGAGAGCTGATCATTGGGACAGTTTCTGCATAAACCGCATATTGATCTATACAGATTTTTTTTTCCTATACAGACTCTTCTCACCTCATAGCTGGTATAGCTCAATTTTTTAGGATTGTATTTCTGATCCATCAGCCCTGATTAAGCCTGCTACATAAGACAGAAAAGGAAAAGAAAAATCACCTTTGTTTGCATAGTTGGTACAGCTAAATTTTTTATTTCACACCTGCATTTTGCCATGTGATATCTGCAAATTCAAAATCTGTGTCTTCATTTCCTCCATTTTCCCTCCACATATCTACTTTGATTGCTGCAATACACAGTGCAACAGCGCCCTCTGGTGATTTGCACACAGTGTTATACCTTTCCTAGTAACTGTCTGTATTTTGTTCTATGAAAGTGGACGAGTACTTTCACAGGCTGCCCTCGCCTTTAGGTGGCACAATGAGTCACAGATCAAAGAATCAGGAAAAAAAACAAAAGCCTCTGATAGAAACGCAGGCAAACCCATCATTTGCAGATGCTGAAGGCAGTATTTCAGGAGCCCACTCTTCACTCCTACAGGAGCTCAAGGCTTTCTTTTTACCAAAAATGGATAGCTTGCAGGCTGGTGTGGACACCTTAACCAGTGAGGTGCGGCTCTTCTCCACTCGCATGTCGGCCGCGGAACAAAGAATTTCAGGGGTTGAAGACAGACAGCAGGAATCTGAGGTTTCTTTAAAACGCCTACTGAAACAAAATCAACAACTAATAGACAAGGTGGAGGACCTAGAAAACCGCTGCAGGCGAAACAATCTACGAATCATAGGAGTTCCTGAATCCATTAAAGATAAAGAATTACTAGAATTTGCTGCCTTGACTCTCCCGAAAATCCTGGGCCTGCCCCAGGACTGTTTACCTCTGGACATTGAAAGATCTCACCGCATAGGCCCCAACAGATATCTAGAAAATTCCAAGGAGAGGCCACGACAAGTAATCTTTAAATGCTTAAATTTCCAGGATAAGCTTGCACTCCTGCGAGCCTATAGGGCGGCTAAGGAAGTCATCTTTGAAGATCACCGTCTCTTACTTTTCCAAGACTTTTCAGTTGAGGTCACTAAGAGACGTAAGGACTTTGCATCTATCTGCTCTACACTGCATGATCAGGGACGTAAATTTGCACTCATGTTCCCAGCTACCTTGAAAATTCAGAGCCTTTCAGGCCCTAAAACCTTTCATACGCCTGCGGCAGCACAGGCATACCTGGCATCAGAGCGGAGACAGGACAATGGCTGATGAGACTCTCTTAAGTATTATCGTTTAAAAATTTCTTTTCATATGCATCATGTTGATTACATTATGTATCTTGCTCTGGCGGGTCCTGTGGCTCTGGTCATGTTTGCCAATTTTGGCTGTGGCCGGAGGCACGGTTCCGCACATGGCAACTTGTTCTCTCTGTTATTACACTACCTGTTGAGGTTCATGTTTGTATCTACATTGCACTGTTAAGGCTGGGAAATATTATGCACCATACTTAAACCTTAGTTCTAATATGCATGTTATTAAAACAGTTCACAGCTGCCGCTGGTCTCCCCTGGGTCCCCTAGTAGACTTAATTTTTGGCCTATCCCTCACAAATCCAAGCGGAGACCCTCTGTCCACCACTTGCCTTTTGATCGATGCAGATTATGATATCCCTATTATGTTTGGGCCCCAGGGCATCGACACCGAATATAAAAAACATAGTTCCCTATCTTTAAGCCCATATACATTTCCACCTGACTACCTAAGGCCTATTCATCTGCCCCTGCCAATTGTAGGAATTCCTGGTAAATTTTCTCATTTTAAACTCACACTAAACATTCCAGGGCTCTGTGTGATTTTGCTGCTTCATGTCCCCTCCCCCAAGAGCAGAACTTTAGTTCTAAGATGTTATGCTCCCTGCTATCATGCTATGTTTTTGTTCATCAAATGGTTCTTTTATAAACAGACTACCTCTGGGATGATATCTATTGACATTACTACTATCATGGGTATTGACCTCTTACTTATACAAATTGTAAACATTGCTGTGTGTTCTTATCTCTTTTGTAGCGATTGCTGGATTGGGACCTGGAGGCCTCCGGACCCCCCTCCTTCATCACGTCATCCTGCCCTGAGGACACACCTATGTTTTTCCATAACTGTAAGTCACCTATTACTACCTACACTCCAGACACCACAGGGGACACTTGCTAGGACACTACCTATTAGGTCGTGCCCTCTCCACCCTTACACTCTGTGGACATGACTCTTCCCCTTAAAATTATAGCGTGGAACGTAGGGGGCATCACATCCCCGGCAAAGAGAAGTAGGATTCTCCACCACTTACACTCACTGAAGGCTGACATTGCTATGCTCCAGGAGACAAAATTGACAGTTGAGGAACATGCGAAGTTAAAAATCAGATGGGTAGGACAGGTCCTCAGCTCCCCTACAGAGGGCAGGAAAAGAGGAGTTGCCATCCTAGTGCGAAAGGGTTTAGCGGCCTCATTATCAGCAGTGAACATTGACAAAAAGGGACGATACATAGTCGCATCACTCCAGACCATTGCACATACATATACTCTCTGTAATGTTTATGGCCCTAATGAGCATGATCCCCCCTTTTGGACAAATTTATTGGCGATATTGGCCACACAGAGTGCCCCTCTAATAGTAGGAGGGGATTTTAATCTGGCTCAGGCTCTTCCGCTAGATAGGTTTAGAGATCCCTCAGCATATGGTTCTTTCAAAACACACGTAATCCGCTACAAACATGAAGTATCCTTGATTGGATCCTTCAAGGAGACTCTGGGTTTGCTAGATGTCTGGAGAGCAAGGAACCCGGATGAGAGGGATTTCACTTGCCTCTCAAAAACATACCATACTATGTCGCGTATTGATTATTTCCTAACTGCCTCAAGCATAATGTCACACATCTTATCTACTTATATTGGCCCAGTCACCTTATCAGATCACGCCCCAATCACCCTGATACTGCAACCAC
This sequence comes from Bombina bombina, assembly GCF_027579735.1. Classification (NCBI taxonomy): domain Eukaryota; kingdom Metazoa; phylum Chordata; class Amphibia; order Anura; family Bombinatoridae; genus Bombina; species Bombina bombina. The sequence continues at coordinate 283,638,247 of NC_069499.1, forward strand.
ATTCCCCCAGACCTCCAAACAGAACTTGGAGATTTCCTCTCCACCTATACAACAACATTGAGTTCCGTAGACACTTAAAGGCATCCTGGACGCATTATGCATCTGACAATGCTTGTCATTTGGGTACGCCAGACCTGTTCTGGCACGCCTCAAAAGCGGTGATGAGAGGTCATATAACCTCCTTTGCAACACACCATAAAAAGCAACTTACGAGGGTAGATGAGACTCTCCTTGCTCAACTTACTACGGCTTACAATAACTACTTACATGCCCCCACGCCAACATCTAGGCAATCTTACTACGATCTCAAACAGACAAGGGATACTTTCTTAGCCCAACAAGACAATAAGGTCAATATTCACAGACAGGGTCGCTATTACCGACATGGTAACAGGGCTGGTAAACTGCTGGCCAAACTAGTTCATTCCTATAAACCCAAGTCCCAAATCCTAGCCATTAATTCTAAGGGTACCCTCACCGCCAACGCCAAGGAGATTATGACTGAATTTGTAGACTATTACACTTCCCTGTACTCTAAACAACCTATCCATATAGAAGCCAAGCGTGCCTTTTGGGATGCAGTAAAACTCCCCTCTCTTACAGAAGAGCAGTCTTCCCTGTTAAATTCTCCTATAAGTCCCCAGGAGGTTCTCAGGGCTATACGACAAAGCAAACTGGGTAAAGCAGCAGGCCCGGATGGGTTACCTGCAGAATATCTTAAGTTACTAGAGGAGGAATTAGCACCAATTCTCTCATCCTTGTATTCTGCTTACCTGGCGGGCACTGAACAACTAAATGATAGATTCTCTGAGGCTAATATCTGTCTCCTTTTGAAACCTGATAGAGATCCCACTCAGACTTCTTCATATCGTCCAATCTCCCTATTAAATGGGGATTATAAACTCCTAACAAAAATCTTAGCGGACAGGTTGGCAAAGGTTCTTCCACATATAGTTCATGCAGATCAAACGGGTTTTGTAAAGGGCAGATCCTCAGTTATTAACATTAGAAAGACTCTAGGCGTCGTGTCCCATTACTGGTACAACACACATACACAATCTCCATCCCAACTACCAGACGCATGCCTTCTAGCACTAGATGCTGAGAAGGCGTTTGACCGGATCGAGTGGGATCACTTACATACGTCACTGTCGCGCTTTGGTATGCAGGGTGACTTTCCCAGCTTTTTACAAAGATTATACTCAGCCCCTAAGGCCTCTCTTATAATCAATGGAGGGCTCTCTCCTTCCTTTACGTTACAACGGGGTACGAGACAGGGATGTCCCCTCTCCCCTCTCCTTTTCGATTTAGCAATCGAACCCCTGGCGTCCTACATCAGGCAACAATGCGCCGGCTTAGATATATGTGGCCAAAAGCAGCATCTATCACTTTACGCCGATGACCTACTGCTCTTTGTGGGTGATCCTGGTTCCAATTTACACCCTCTTCTGAAAGTTATTGATGATTTTGGCAAGTTTTCGGGGTACAAGATCAACATTGACAAATCGGAGGCCACCTGGTTGCAAAACTCCCGAAACATGACCCTAGCAGATTTTGGTCTTAAGACTACTCAGGGTAGTTTTAAATACTTAGGCATATGGATACATGTTAACCCACATATGTTATACTCTTTGAATCTTGCTGGGACTATAGGTGACATCAAGCAAATGCTGCTGAGTTGGATGAAACTCCCCCTTTCTCTTTCGGGTAGGGTACACCTTTTTAAAATGGTGGCCCTGCCCAAACTTCTTTATCCATTACAGATGTTGCCTCTTCTCCTCACTCAAAAGGATGCGACATCTTTGCAAACTGCCATTGGAAACTTTGTTTGGCAGGGCAGAAAACATAGAATAGGCAGGACTCCCTTGTCAATGACAGTGGAAGGAGGGGGGCTCCGTCTTCCTAATATAATATGGTATAACTGGGCGGCTCTCTCTAGATTTGCATTGGACTGGCTGGTAGGGAAAAACTATTATACTGTCCCTGACCTGGAGTCTAACATCATTAAACCACTGCATTTAGCTTATCTGCCTCATGCACATTTGAAATCTCTATCCCCGTTCATTCAAAACCATATATTGTTTAGGGATCCTCTAAGAGCCTGGACCAAGATTTGTAGACTCTGGGGTATACAACGTTCAGCTAGTAAATATCTCCCGATCCAGGGTAATTTGGACTTCCTCCCCGGGTACACCACGCAAGCATTTCAGACATGGCAACAATTACAACTCACACGACTGCATCAACTTTTCCGACCCCTGACTCTAGAAATACTGCCCTTCCAAGACCTGAAATCACGTTATAACCTCCCGCACACACACAAGTTTGCATACTTTCAATGCCGACACTACATATCCACCTTGATTTCAGAGGGACTCCTCTCTGTAGAAGCCTCCAATTTAGATACATTGAGTGCGCTGGCGAAGTTAGGCCCTCTGAGGCTGTCACATACATATAACTTACTGATCCGTCACTCTAAGGATCATGTGCTTCATGGCATGGTATCAAAGTGGTCCCATTATGGGGAGCTAGAGATTGACCCGGTATTGATTACCACAAGTTTCGAGAGGGCACACCAAAGTACTATTTCTGCAAAATTGAGGGAATCACACCTGAAATTCTTACATCAAGCTTACATCACTCCAGGCCTAAGGGCTAAATGGGTTGGAGGAGCACTCAACTCCTGTAGTAAATGCCGCCTTGAATCTCCTGATTGGGTACACCTACTCTGGAGTTGCCCTAAATTACAAAAATTTTGGCAAAAAATTGCGTACTGGCTATCCAAATTAACTAAACAAACTGTGTCCCTCTCGGCACAACATGTGATCTTTCTGACACCTAGAGATCAGACATACAAGCACGACATTTTTTTAAATACCACACTCATGTTAGATAAACAAATTATCCTGAGAGAGTGGACAGGGGACCGTAACTTACCTTTTCAACACTTACTTAAAACAATTCATGATCAGATGCTGATTGAGCAGGCAGATACTAGGGGGGACCCTGAGAAAAGAGTCAAGAGATTTCTCCTTAAATGGGAGGCTTACTTGCTGCACCTACCTGACATAGTAAGAGATAGGGTTCTGCTTCCTTTTAAAAATAGCCAATATGTTTTAAATGAAAACCTCAGAGGAAATTGGTGTCTATCCACGGATCAGACCCGTGAGTGACCTGCATATCGAGGGAGGGGGGACCCGGAGGTACTCTGGGTAAGTATGGCTGCTATATGTTATTTTTTTTTTATTTTTTTTTTTCTCTTTCTTTCTCTTCCTTTCTTCTCTTTCTTTCATTCTTCTTTGTATGTTATTATCTTTCTTCCTTGCTCTTAGCTGATATGTTTCCTTTCTCGATTTCTCCTCTTTTTCTTTGGTTGATTGTAAAAAATGTTCTTAGAAAAAAGTTGAGTCCCAGGACATACATGATGATCACATATACTTATTGTATTCCTTTGCTGGTATGCTTTGATATAACATGCTCTGAAAACTGTTTTGTTCTGCAGGTGACCACTTTGTCACACCTGCATTATTATGACTGCATTTACCATGTATGACTCGGATTCTTTTCTATAAATAAAGTTTAAAAAAAAAAAAAAAAAAAAATTGTGTAGTATAGAGTATAGGGGGGTAGTGATAACAAAAGGCTTTGTTAGAGTCATTATGACATCGTCCGCAAACAATGCCATCTTGTAGTTTTCATTGCTACAGAGATACCTGTAATATCTGGGCAGTCCCTAATTTTAATAGCAAGTGGTTCGATAGAGAGGGCAAATAGTAAAGGGGACAAAGGACATCCCTGCCTTGTCCTATTTCAAATTTCTATATTGTTGGATTGATAGCCCGCCAATCTAATATATGCTGCTGGTGTAGAGTATAAGGATTTAATGGCATTATGAAACTCTCACTTTATCCCCACCCTCTCCAGTAAGGCATACATATAACTCCAATCCACTCTATTGAATGCCTTCTCTGCATCCAATGATAAAAGCAGAGAAGGCATTCCCTTCAGCGACACAAAGTTTATCAGGTCAATTACTTTTCGGACATTATCTGGTGCTTCTCTAACCCTAATAAATCCTACTTGGTCCAAATGTATTAATGAAGTTAGGGGCCCATTTAATATATTAGCTAATATTTTTGTGAATAATTTGATATCTTGGTTTATTAATGATATGGGTCTATAGTTCTTACAATGTTGTTTATTCTTCTCTGGCTTGGGGATCACTGAGATTCTTGCTAACAGCATTTCACTAGGGATTGTGCTACCTTGCATAATGGAGTTAAAGATTGTGACTAGTTGAGGGGCTATTATATTTTTAAATGTCTTGTAGAAAGCTATAATTTATAAAGTTCATAATAAAAATCTGCGAACTGATTTGCTATTTCTAATGGGTTATTGGTTGTTATTCCACTTTTGGTTTGTAGTTGGGGTACTGTAGTTGCTCTCGTAATTTCTTTTAATTTATTTGCCAGCATTCTGTCAGGCTTATTCACCTGTACAAAGTAATGGGTGTCTAATAGTTTGATTGCTCTGGTAGCATCTTCCGTTAGTAAGCTATCTAATTATTTACTTTTTTGTTTCAGTAATTGGGCTGTTTTCCTGCACGGGTGATCAATTTTGCTTTGTCTTGGATCAATAATTTCTCTTTTTAATGTCTCTAATCTGTAGAAAAATGAAGAGAAGAAAGGAGGCGCCACAATAGTGTGAATATGTCAGGTACCAATGCTCCTATGTATGCTCAAATGCTACTTACTAAATGTAAAGCACTTGAGAAGTGTCACAGGCGTGGGCTGGATCATTAGTAGCTACCCAGCGGGCTATCCTCTCAGAGTGTGTGATGAATGACAAACAACGAAACTCTGTAGAGAATAAAGAAAAGACAAAGGGCGCCACAATAGTGTGATAACGTCAGAACAATCTGTCAAAAATGCACTTACTAGATGTGCAGCACTTGAGAAGTGCCACAGGTGCAGGCTGGATCATTAATAGCTACCCAGCGAGCTATCCTCTCTGGATCTGTACCGTACACAATGCTTCTGGGTTCTCGTTCACTTAAAGAGAACCAACGGTAAACTTTTATAAGTGGTATATCAGTTGCCACTTAAACGAATATCCAAATACCTAATTACAGTATAAAAACTAAGTAAAAGCTTCAGAATAAAAGCTTCAAAATAAAAACTTTGTGATGTCAAGAAGTAAAATAAAAATGGGTATTTTATTAGGACCCAATTCACTACGCGTTTCTCGGGAAATAACAACCGTTTCATCAGGTGCATGATCTGCACTAATCTGCTCTAATCTGTGCCTATGGGCTTTATTGTGTTTGGACGACTCTTCCTTAAGGTCTCCTCTAACTGAGGCTATTAGAGCTCCCCACAAGAATAGTGGGTTAGTCCCTTTGTTGTCTTCTATAAATTGGATTATATTTGTTTGTATTTTCTGAACAACTAATTGATCTCCCAATAATCTGGGGTTATGGATTTTTGTGTCCTGTTATGATTAGTGATTCCATTGATGGTTGCTTCCACCAAAGCATGGTCAGACCAGGTGCATGTGTGAATATTTGCCTTGGTTAGTAATGGGATTAATATTTGACTTAATAGGATGTAATCTATCCTGGAGTCGGATTTATGTACTGGGGAATAAAATGTTTAGTCTCTTGTGTGTTTGTTGATTGTTCTCCAGGCATCTATAAGGTTGTGATCTAGGAGGAAGTCACCTAGGATTTTTTGGTTTGGCACAGATTTCTGCAGAGCCTTTGATAAGTTTCTAGCCCTATCAATTTGGTTGTTGAGAGTTAAGTTGAAATCTCCCCCTATGATCATTTTATATTTTTTCCAGAGGGTTAGTTGTTTACTTAGTTTAGATATGAAAAGAGGATTGGTTTTCATTTGGCCCATATATATTGCCTAAAATTACTGGGGTATTATCTGTAATTACTTCCTCTTCCTTAAAGTTAAGAGATGCATGGAGAAGGATAGAGACACCCCTATGTTTTTAGAGCTAACAGTATGGTATTGTTGCGGGTATGATTTGTCCCAATATTTGGGGGTACTTACCGTGGTGACATGTGTTTTGATTTGTGCATTTAGGGATTTGTATTCTGTTAGTGCCTTTTTGCGTTTAATATTAGAATGCAGACCTCGTACATTATAGGAAATTATTTTAATGGGTGTCATGGAGTAGGTGTAGGATTTGTTTTGCATATGATATCCTTACAGATCTAGAGGGTTTCACACTCATAGTGGAAATATCAGACTTAGATCTGATTCTTGTTAGCGTTTGTATCGGGGAGTGGTCATAGCTAAAGGATGTGTAAAATTTTAGGGTGTAAAATTTTAGTGCTGAGTATGCAAAGGATTTTTTCCTCAGTGTTCCCATGAGTAGATGAGTGTGATGTATTGCAGAGCATAATCATATTTTCTCTATTGTAAATTAGAAACTACATGACAATTTTCCATATCATAAGCATATGGAGAAACAATTTAACCATAACAAATAAATGCTTGAACAATTAAACAGCAGCAATGTAGCATTTGCTACTAACTTAGTAACCATAGGTGTTAGGAAAAATTAGGGGTGGGGTGAGGGTTTAGGGAAGGGGATGGGAAAATAGGGAGAATATTGGAGGACTCCTTCAAGCATAAGAATTATAGCATGATGAGACTTAAGGGGGTTGGTAAGGTGCATATGTGTCCCTTAGTGTATAACATGTAACTTAATTCAGATTTTTCCCTATAGGAAATTCAAATTTACTAAATAACAGCTCTATCAAGCTATGGAAATTTTTAGAACAGTAGTAACATCCTGTATTGCTAATCACAGAGAGTTAGTTTGAATTTAATAAACTAGCCTTTGGTACTTAGATCAAGTAACCTGTGCCTCAGCCTCTTGTGTTTGATCCGCCTAGTCCATGGTTCTGAGATCTAAGTCTTTCTTTGTCTTCTGCTTTCCGACTTGGGTCTAATCTCAGAATGACTTTCTTTGTGGCTTTGGCTGGGGTGCTGAACCTTGTTGGTCTGGCAGTAGTCGCAGCCTTTGGAGGATGTGTTGGCCTTCTTCCAAGGTAGAACAAGAATAGGTATTGTTTTGGTAGGTAAACACAAATTTAAAGGGAAAGTTCCACCTATACTTGATCTGTGTGTTGGCGAGAATGGTTAAGATGGATTTTAACTCTCTTTGTCATTTAAGCGTGGTTGGTGAGAGATCTTCTAACTGTTCCTCTAATCTCTTAATTTGTGAAGATTGATCTTGGATGATAGTATGGATGTTAGGGATCTCCTCCACTATTTCATCAAGTTTTTCCTCAATATCAGTAGTATGCCCTCCTATCTCCAATATATCTTGCTTCAGATCAGCTAATGCCGTTTTTAGCTCTTCTTGAAAAAGAGCCTTTATCTGTACAAGTAGCTCTTTATTTGGAGTGTTTAGTTGAGTGGGCTCAGTAGATTCTTCAGGAGTAGATGAAGTGTGACTTCCCGCTGGTTTTAAAGAAGCTTCCATTGTCCTCTGTTTAAGATGGTCTTTCACTGTCTGTGATTTATTCTTCATGTTGGAAGTATTAGGATTAGGATCAGGATAATCTTATTAACTCATTTAGCTGTCAGACTGTATCGGATGGAAGGGTTACCTTGGATTCAGACTTTATATACTGTTGCTGCTGCTCCCATGCTTCCCTGTTTAGGGCATAGTATGATGGGCTATGGCGATTAAGGCTTTGCCTATGATTTCAGTTGAGATTACTGTCTTTTCTGATTTTCACTTGCGATAAGTAAAACTACTAAGAGCTAGTTCCCACCTATGTCACTTATAGCTTCACCAGTGGGGTTGGGGGAACAATGCTTATTTCCTTAAAGGACAACTTTGGGGGGTTGCTGTGCTAATAAACTATGTTTCAGAATAGACTTTAAGTTATTTGTGCAATAATTGTTTCTGCCTCAGTATTGATCCTGCAATTATGTGTGAAGGGTTCTACCTAGTTGAAGGCTTCTTTGCTGCTAGCAAGATTAAAGATGGCGCTTTTCTCACCTCTCTTGCCATTTCTTGTGTGTGAGCTCAGATTTTGCTATGCGTTTTTTCTGCCTTCCCCCCTTTTTTGTATTAATATGCCTCCTTAGTATTCCTTGCAGTGGGGGATTAGCAGTACAACATAAGTTGATGGGTGCTTATATTACCTCTTGTTCTGCCTTGTTATCTGTTAGAGGTTGCACTGCTTAAATAGGGGCCCAGACTTGCTCTTGTGAATCTGTTGCTTTTTCCAGTTAGATATCCGTTTTTGCTTATTCTGTGTGCTGAGTCATGCTCCGTGTGTTGTTGGGTGATATTTTGGAGCTTTGCACTATTTGGGCCCAATTGTGAGTTCCAGAGTAGGCCGCAGCCATGGTCTTTCCTAAGGCTGTTCCAGTCGCGTCTGGTCCGGGTATTTTCGATGCACTTTTTGGTTATCAAACTTGATACTGGATCATCCTGCTTTATGTCTGGGGATGTCTCCACACTGTTTTCTCTTGTTTACAGTGGGTTTTTCGTAGATTAAGAGATACTTTTTGACACTTTTTTTTTTTTGTTTAAACAGTTTTATTAAAGTTTCCATGACATTTCACAACAATAAAAAACAATAAGGAAATACAGAAACGTATACAGTTTTTGTCTTAAATTTGCATTAGTCAAAACAACATAAATGATCAATCTTGTCTAAATAATCATTTTAAGGTACATGTTCTGCATATGCAGAAAGGAACCCCATTTAGCTGTCCAAAAGTCTAGCTACTAGCCAAATCCGATACATAACCGTCTCTACCCCATATCTGTCTATGTGTTTCGTGTCTATATACTACTGATGAAAGTTTCCCATATTACTTTCATTTGTAGAAAAGGGTCCCTCCTCCCTCCTTGGGGATAGTAACGAGCATGCCCACCAAATATGGAGCATAGATCCTATCACTCGTCCGCACCTCCAGCATTTAATGGGGGCCAAAGGAAATAACTTACTAACGGCTAGATTTAGAGTTTTGTCGGTAACGACCCGAAAAGCTAACGCCGGCTTTTTTCTGGCCGCACCATAAAAATAACTCTGGTATTGAGAGTCCACATAAAGGCTGCGTTAGGCTCCAAAAAAGGAGCGTAGAGCATATTTAACGCAGCTTCAACTCTCGATACCAGAGTTGCTTACGCAAGCGGCCAGCCTCAAAAACGTGCTCGTGCACAATTCCCCCATAGAAAACAATGGGGCTGTTTGAGCTGAAAAAAAACCTAACACCTGCAAAAAAGCCGCGTTCAGCTCCTAACGCAGCTCCATTGTTTGCTATGCGGAAACACTTCCTACGTCTGCACCTGACACCCTAACATGTACCCCGAGTCTAAACACCCCTAACCTTACACTTATTAACCCCTAATCTGCCGCCCCCGCTATTGCTGACACCTGCATATTATTATTAACCCCTAATCTGCCGCTCCGTAAACCGCCGCTACTTACATTATCCCTATGTACCCCTAATCTGCTGCCCTAACATCGCCGACCCCTATATTATATTTATTAACCCCTAATCTGCCCCCCACAATGTCGCCTCCACCTGCCTACACTTATTAACCCCTAATCTGCCGAGCGGACCTGAGCGCTACTATAATAAAGTTATTAACCCCTAATCCGCCTCACTAACCCTATAATAAATAGTATTAACCCCTAATCTGCCCTCCCTAACATCGCCGACACCTAACTTCAATTATTAACCCCTAATCTGCCAACTGGAGCTCACCGCTATTCTAATAAATGTATTAACCCCTAAAGCTAAGTCTAACCCTAACACTAACACCCCCCTAAGTTAAATATAATTTACATCTAACGAAATTAATTATCTCTTATTAAATAAATTATTCCTATTTAAAGCTAAATACTTATCTGTAAAATAAATCCTAATATAGCTACAATATAAATTATAATTATATTATAGCTATTTTAGGATTAATATTTATTTTACAGGTAACTTTGTAATTATTTTAACCAGGTACTATAGCTATTAAATAGTTAAGAACTATTTAATAGTTACCTAGTTAAAATAATTACAAAATTACCTGTAAAATAAATCCTAACCTAAGTTACAATTAAACCTAACACTACACTATCATTAAATTAATTAAATAAAATACCTACAATTATCTACAATTAAACCTAACACTACACTATCAATACATTAATTAAATACAATATCTACAAATAACTACAATGAAATAAACTAACTAAAGTACAAAAAATAAAAAAGAACTAAGTTACAAAAAATAAAAAAATATTTACAAACATAAGGAAAATCTTACAACAATTTTAAACTAATTACACCTACTCTAAGCCCCCTAATAAAATAACAAAGCCCCCCAAAATAAAAAATGCCCTACCCTATTCTAAATTACTAAAGTTCAAAGCTCTTTTACCTTACCAGCCCTGAACAGGGCCCTTTGCGGGGCATGCCCCAAGAAGTTCAGCTCTTTTGCCTGTAAAAAAAAAAAATACAATACCCCCCCAACATTACAACCCACCACCCACATACCCCTAATGTAACCCAAACCCCCCTTAAATAAACCTAACACTAAGCCCCTGAAGATCATCCTACCTTGTCTTCACCTCACCGGGTATCACCGATCCGTCCTGGCTCCGATATCTTCATCCAACCCAAGCGGGGGCTAGACATCCACTGAAGAAGTCCAGAAGAGGGTCCAAAGTCTTCATCCTATCCGGGAAGAAGAGTAGATCTGGACCGGCAACCATCATCTTCCAAGCGGCATCTTCTATCTTCATCCGATGAGGACCGGCTCCATCCTGAAGACCTCCACCGCGGACCCATCTTCATCCGGCGACGTCCAACTGAAGAATGACGGTTCCTTTAAGGGACGTCATCCAAGATGGCGTCCCTCGAATTCCGATTGGCTGATAGGATTCTATCAGCCAATCGGAATTAAGGTAGGAATATTCTGATTGGCTGATGGAATCAGCCAATCAGAATCAAGTTCAATCCGATTGGCTGATCCAATCAGCCAATCAGATTGAGCTCCCATTCTATTGGCTGTTCCGATCAGCCAATAGAATGCAAGCTCAATCTGATTGGCTGATTGGATCAGCCAATCGGATTGATCTTGATTCTGATTGGCTGATTCCATCAGCCAATCAGAATATTCCTACCTTAATTCCGATTGTCTGATAGAATCCTATCAGCCAATCAGAATTCGAGGGACGCCATCTTGGATGACGTCCCTTAAAGGAACCGTCATTCTTCAGTTGGACGTCGCCGGATGAAGATGGGTCCGTGGTGGAGGTCTTCAGGATGGAGCCGGTCCTCATCGGATGAAGATAGAAGATGCCGCTTGGAAGATGATGGTTGCCGGTCTGGATCGCCTCTTCTTCCCGGATAGGATGAAGACTTTGGACCCTCTTCTGGACTTCTTCAGTGGATGTCTAGCCCCCGCTTGGGTTGGATGAAGATATCGGAGCCAGGACGGATCGGTGATACCCGGTGAGGTGAAGACAAGGTAGGATGATCTTCAGGGGCTTAGTGTTAGGTTTATTTAAGGGGGGTTTGGGTTAGATTAGGGGTATGTGGGTGGTGGGTTGTAATGTTGGGGGGGGGGTATTGTATGTTTTTTTTTACAGGCAAAAGAGCTGAACTTCTTGGGGCATGCCCCGCAAAGGGCCCTGTTCAGGGCTGGTAAGGTAAAAGAGCTTTGAACTTTAGTAATTTAGAATAGGGTAGGGCATTTTTTTATTTTTGGGGGGCTTTGTTATTTTATTAGGGGGCTTAGAGTAGGTGTAATTAGTTTAAAATTGTTGTAATATTTTTCTTATGTTTGTAAATATTTTTTTATTTTTTGTAACTTAGTTCTTTTTTATTTTTTGTACTTTAGTTAGTTTATTTCATTGTAGTTATTTGTAGGTATTGTATTTAATTTATTTATTGATAGTGTAGTGTTAGGTTTAATTGTAGGTAATTGTAGGTATTTTATTTAATTAATTTATTGATAGTGTAGTGTTAGGTTTAATTGTAACTTAGGTTAGGATTTATTTTACAGGTAAATTTGTAATTATTTTAACTATTTTAGCTATTAAATAGTTCTTAACTATTTAATAGCTATTGTACCTGGTTAAAATAAATACAAAGTTACCTATAAAATAAATATTAATCCTAAAATAGCTATAATATAATTATAATTTATATTGTAGCTATATTAGGGTTTATTTTACAGGTAAGTATTTAGCTTTAAATAGGAATAATTTATTTAATAAAAGTGAATTAATTTCGTTAGATTAAAATTATATTTAATTTAGGGGGGTGTTAGTGTTAGGGTTAGACTTAGCTTTAGGGGTTAATACATTTATTAGAATAGCGGCGAGATTCGGTCAGCAGATTAGGGGTTAATAATTGAAGTTAGGTGTCGGCGATGTTAGGGAGGGCAGGTTAGGGGTTAATAAATATAATATAGGGGTCGGCGGTGTTAGGGGCAGCAGATTAGGGGTACATAAGTATAACGTAGGTGGCGGCGCTTTGCGGTCGGCAGATTAGGGGTTAATTATTGTAGGTAGCTGGCTGCGACGTTGTGGGGGGCAGGTTAGGGGTTAATAAATATAATATAGGGGTCGGCGATGTTAGGGCAGCAGATTAGGGGTACATAGGGATAATGTAGCTGGCGGCGGCGTGCGGACGGCAGATTAGGGGTTAATAAGTGTAGGTAGCTGGCGGTGACGTTGTGGGGGGCAGATTAGGGGTTAATAAATATAATATAGGGGTGTTAGGGGCAGCAGATTAGGGGTACATAAGGATAACGTAGGTGGCGGTCGGCAGATTAGGGGTTAAAAAAATGTAATTGAGTTGCGGCGATGTGGGGGAACCTCGGTTTAGGGGTACATAGGTAGTTTATGGGTGTTAGTGTACTTTAGAGTACAGTAGTTAAGAGCTTTATGAACCGGCGTTAGCCCAGAAAGCTCTTAACTACTGACTTTTTCCCTGCGGCTGGAGTTTTGTCGTTAGATTTCTAACGCTCACTTCAGACACGACTCTAAATACCGGAGTTAGAAAAATCCCATTGAAAAGATAGGATACGCAATTTACGTAAGGGGATCTGCGGTATGGAAAAGTCGCGGCTGAAAAGTGAGCGTTAGACCCTTTTTTGAGTGACTCCAAATACCGGAGGTAGCCTAAAACCAGCGTTAGGAGCCTCTAACGCTGGTTTTCACGGCTAACGCCAAACTCTAAATCTAGGCCTATGCTTGGTAAGGTACCATCTCTGTATTATTTTAAGGGTTAGTTCTATGAGATTACTAGATATCGATACTTTAGTAACGTTAGAAAACATTTTTGAAACATCTATTAGAAAGTTCATTGTCTAGTTCCTCATTCCACCTGTCTATATAATAGGGGGTGTAGTCCTGTGGGGTTTTTTGTAATAACAAATATATTAAGGACAAAGTCCTTCTATTAGGGGATTCAGAGTGGCACAGAGATTCAAAGGGGGTGAGAGGTTGGAGCAAGTTACGTCTGTCAGGATGCTTGGAAATAAAGGAATGGCATTGGTGAATAAAAAAACAGTTATTAAAAAATACCAGACCCTTGTCTATTTTGATTAAAAAGTTTGGTTTCATTTCCCATATGAAATATCATTAGAGCTCTCATGGGTATATCCAGTTGTTTAATTGTCTGGCGTATGGATGTGGTAAGTTCAGCGTTTTCCGTGAGAGGCGTGAGCGGGGAGAATCGTGAAGTAAGGCCTGGGTATTCTATCATACTCTTGTTCCACACAGAGAGGGTTTTCATTAAAATAGGGTTCTGTTTAAAGTCTCTGGACAAATGTGGTTTTGTTTGCCAGCATATTACACCCAGGTGGGATTTTCCTGCTAGTTATCCAAATCCTCCACTTTAATTTGTAAAAGTTCAATTTGTGAGCTAGTGACGTTAGCGTATGTAGACAGATTATCGTCCATTGAGGTAAGGGAGTTCTGAGAGTCCTCAACATACTCCATATGGTGTCCCAATTCTTTTATATCCTTTTTCATATTAACCAACTCCAATGTAATTAAAGTCTTGAGGGCATCAAAGTCTGCTTTAGTGGGAAGGTTAGCTATATTATCTTTGAGCTCCTTGACATAATCATCAGACATATTGGCTGTGAAGAGTGGGTCTTTTGTGGTGTTCTTTGAGATTTGTGTGCAATCTGATAAACTCAGAGAAGGAGAGACTGAACCTTGGAAAAAACTACTCACAGATTTGAGGTTTGAAGGTTGATTTTTCGGTGTTTTTTTTATCAGGCCTAGTAGACCTTCTTGACATGATACAGCTGATAAAAGGGTCTGAGAGTGGTCAAGAGTAGGCTAGATCTAGGATGGATGTAGCTGGACAATACGATTTGACTGCTTTATAAAGTAATTTGCATATATACCCAGGTCAGTGAGGATCTTACACAACTTGCATTGTTTGATTTGCAATTACATATTTGTTATACCGCTATATGTCCGCAGACATAGGGCACATGTGTATATATTATTGTGCTATATTAAGCAGATTATATGACCTGTAGGGCAGAATGTAACTCTGAAAATCCATTATGTTTATAGTTATGAGGCGTTTGATGTTGCTGCAGCCTGGATTAATAGTCCATTGTGTCGTACCTTTAGCCTGTCTGTGTATTGCTTTTAAGTGAAGTAGATACTGTCAAAATAAATAAGTGTCCCCCTTTATCTCATTTGTGTTGACTTCGGTAAGGATCATACCTCATTCCCTGTTGAGTCGGTGAGCATGCTTGCCCGGTAGAAATAACAGTGAGGTTCCAACCTGCTTCCAGCCAAGATGGCATCAGGAAACTCAGCTTTGCAAATAAACGGCTGAAACTTGCCGTTTCAGGGTCCGGATTGAAGCGGTTCTGATCTTGAAGTAATGAGGACCTTGAGGTATCAATTTGGGTCAAAAACAGTAACTTCCATCCCCTAAGTGATGTAAAGAATTCTCGCACTAGCACAGAGCATTAGACTCCAGCGGCCATTCACCAGCACAGCCAGACTCCACCCCCTACTTTTTGACGCTTTTTAACAGAGCTCTGTCTAAATGCTTCTACTCTCACTAGCGGTTAGCTCCACCCCCAGTTGCACTGAAAATTTTAAAGCATAATCAGAAGTTGTAAAATCACATTTATAAATATACTACTGTATACAAAATGTTATATGCATTAAAATACAAAATATAAAGTGCAAAATGTAAAATAATCTAAAATACAAAACACAAAATGTAAATGTAACAATAAGTTCATGTCATGTAGTGCTATATTGCACTTGGCTTGTCTCTCCTTCACATACAGAAATGCAGAGATCCCCCCTTAGAGAAGTATAGAAAAATGTGCCTGTCTAGAATCGTATGAGGGATCTCACAGGATCATTGGACCCCAAGCATGTACTAATTCTTCTTCAAGCAGAGGGGGCAGGGAGGCTACTTCATTTCACATACTCTCTTACACCATATTGATAGGATCTAGAATTCCTTCTGCTATGTCTATGTCTTTTAAAATAGGAATGCTTGTGTGACTGGAATTTGAATTGCATATCATACTAGCTGGAATGGAATTGACCTTTTTTTTGGTAGAGTGTACTGATAATAATTTTTTATTAGATTATCATGTAACAATGTCAGGTAGTCTTGTAACTTGCTAGATGCCAAATACCCAAGGGCACATCACAGATACTGATTAATACTGATTAATGCGTATGTGTGTTTTCATTTTTCTTCATTAACTACTTCCTGATACTTTTATTTGAAATACACTTAAAGAGGCATAAAACTCCAAATGTAATTTCCCATAAAGGGCCAGATTACAAGTGAAGCGCAATCGTTTGCGACAAAGCGTTAAGGTGTATATTGTGAGTGTTTATGCTCATCCGGCTTACCGCTCGTATTACAAGCTGAGCGTAAGCGCTATCGCGTGACCGCAATCACGATTTAACCTATAATCGTTACCACGACTTTAGAGCTCTGGTTAACTGTTTTGCCAAAAAAAAGTTGTACAAAACACATTAAAAATACATTACAAAGTACACTTATACTCATAATAACACTATCTGATATATTTTTTTTAAATTGCACACAAAAGTTATAAGGGCTCAAATATATGAGATCTCAGGAGATAGAAAAAAAAAGCGGGAAACATAGCAGGCTTTAACATAGAGATACATACATATGCATGTCTAAAGATGGATATGTATATATATATATACGTATGTAGTTATGTATTTATATGTGTTTATATGTATTTAAAGACATATATACACATATAAACACATAAATATATATGTATACATATACAGACATATATACAGTATATAAGTGCATTAGAGTCCTTTGCCTTTAAGTAGATGAAAACATGTAAAATCATATTTATGCAATATTCATTTTTAATAAAGGTGTTAACTATGTATTTACTGTAAATATTTCACATTCCAATGTTCTGCACATAGCAGAAAATGTTCTAAGTATTTATAAATAGATACTCCTATATAAATCTGTATATATCTATACCTATATATAATCATCTATATATCTAGGTATAAATATATATTTGTGCAAAAAAACATCATATATAAGTAGAAATATTTATTTATGAATAAATAGAACATATTCTGTTATGTAAATAACATTGGAATATGAAATATTCATATTTTCATATTGTTTTAGCGCAAATGAGAAAATGTGATTGGGTTTGTGCGAGAGTAAGGTGTTTTTTTCCACTTTTTTTCCTTCATTGACTTCCATGGGGAATACGTGAACGTGCATATGAAATTATAATTTTTGCACTAGTCGGGTTATCACTATAACGAAAAAAGGTTTACTTTCAACTCGTAATATGAGCGCAACAAGACTAGCAAAAAATCTTAATTCTAGTGCAATTAATGCTCAAGAGAAAGCGTTAATTAGCACTCCACTCGTAATCTAGCCCAAAATGTTTATTTATTTTACCCACTTTTACTGTAGACTTCACTACTCCCTGCAACATACTACGCAGTGATAGCTTGATTAGTGAACGAGTTCAACTCTGGTTACAGCAAATAAGATAAACATACTCATGAAGCTTTTTAAAGGGTGTGGCTCAAAATACACAAACAATAATTCAAATAGGGAGTTGCAACATGCTTTTTATAGGAATAGTGAGACCGTGTACAAAGAAGGGTGTACTAAATAAGGGGCCTAACCTTTAAAGCTTCCAAAGGGGACTAACCTTTAAAGGGACATTATACACTAGATTTTCAATGCATAAACGTTTTGTAGATGATCCATTTATATAGCCTACACGGCTTTTTTTTTTCATGTAGTTTACTTATTTTTAACATTGTGCTGATTTTCAGAGGCCGATTTATCAAGTGTAGGGCGAATATGATCCGCTGTAGCGGATCATGTCTGCCCGACATCGCTAAATGCCGACAGCATACGCTATTGGCATTTAATATTGCACAAGTATTTTCTAGTGAAATGCTTTTGCAATGCCGACCCCCTGCAGATTCACGTCCAATCGGCCGCTAGCAGGGGGTGTCAATCATTCCGATCCTATCTGATCGGGATGATTGCTGTCCGCCGCCTCAGAGGTGGCGGATAAGTTAAGGAGCAGCGGTCTTAAGACCGCTGCTTCTTAACTTATGTTTCCTGTGAGCATGAAGGCTCACACGGAAACTGCTGCATTCGCAGTTTGATAATTCGGCCCCATAGACTCCTAAGCAAGCCCCAAAATGTTAGAAGTATACTGATGTATCCCTACTCCAGCTTGCTCCTGTTTGTGTAAAGAGTCTTTTCATATGCAGAGGAAAGGGGAGGGGGTATCTGCTCTTTTTGCCATAAAACCCATTTCAGTGTGTGTTCCAGCTAACCTTTTCAACAGAGCTACACTTGGAGCTTCTAAGTAAGTTTTTAAACAGTTTTATACTGGATTTTTAGATCAGTATTTGTGCATATTATTCTTTATATTAGTGTCTATTACATGCATTTAAATGAAAATTGTAGTGTACTGTCCCTTTATACATAGTTGTGTTAAATGGCCCAATAGATATCATCTTACACAATAAAGTGTAACTGCCAGTAGTGCAGAAGTAATTATTAATTACAACAGGAACATTATAAAAACATGTTTGCAGCAGTGTTTCTATAAATGTGTGTAATTATGAACAATGTCCCTGTGTAAAATGGAATTTGTGCAATCTTTCAGACTGTGGCTCATTAGGCTGATGTGGGAATTCTAGGGTGTTCCTAGGCATTCTTGTGGTGTGGGTTTGTAAATGTAAATACATATTCACACGTCTGTTTTATTATGAGTAAGTAATGTCGCCAGATAGAATGGACTTTGCCTCTTTAATCTTGCACACTGGTGTTCCTGGGCATAATCAACGTATGATTTTTCACCTAAACTGCTCCTCTGCATGTGGAATTTAGAAAGACCCGAATGACTGTGTGACGTATCTTGTCTCATCACCTGGTCCTGCTGTCAGAATTGATGAAGTTGTGTCATTTTTCGTATCATTCTATTTTTTCTGAACTTTTTCAAGTTTTCTTTTGCGAGTATGTTAGAGTGGACTGTTTATAGAGAGTATTGTTTTTTTCTCATTTATATTTGTTTGTTATGTAGCGTTTTACAAATATTTTTGTGATACCGATATCCTTGACAGTATAAGTTGTTGTGCCCTGTCAGAAGTTAATGTTTGATAGAAGCAATTCCAATTGATTTCAAACTGATCTCACTACTCACTTCTCTGATGAGGGTCAGCTACAAATCTTTATTAATTCTACTATTTTTAAGCAATGAAGTTGCAGCAAGTTCATCACAAATTATTATCTATACGAACACATTTTATTTAATTTAGGGCAAGGGCTAGGATCATATATAAATATACAACTACTCCAATTTATGAGGTTTTGAATAAAATAGGAAAATAGGATGTGAGCCCATTTCAAGGCTATAACTGAAATCCCAACTTCATAGACAGCAGCACAGCCTGCAGGATGTATAACCCCACAGTTTATAGTTGTTAATATTTCCGGCTCACTTATTGGTAGTTAAAGACTGCCCTGTTATGTAATTAAAAAGCAAAATGAGAGACTTTAAATTATTAATCGCTTGATGTGAAAGTGATAGAGTATCACAGTCGAACACAGCATACACAAAGAGTTGTTAAATGAGTTCATTCTCAGCCCCAATTACAATTTGTGCAGACAGAGAAATGTAAGGACGCCAATCCTGCAGGGACCATAAGCACATCCCAATGTGTAATTACCTGTTTTATTAACAACTGATTGCATTACAATTAAAGCAGCAGCAACCGCAGATATCCCGGCCAATGGACAAACCAAGATAGCAGATTCCTTTTTTTATTTCTTCTAGTCTGAGTTAATTAGATTCCGTTTAATTATAATTTTACTAAAAAGCTGCACTTTTGCTGTTATTATGTCTTTGGAAATTTGAAATTAAAATAGAAAAGGGCTGTAAAAATTCTCTTTTAAGAATAACTGAACTGTCAGCGAATTCCAGCAAAATTAATTATTTCAGCTTGATAAACCTTTTCATCTATTTGACTTCTTTTACAGAAAAGCCAATTAATAATGTCAAACATGCTCTTGCACCAGGGACCCACAGGGTGTAATGAGGCTGTTTACCGTAGAGTGGCTCCGGAATGAACTTCCCAGAGAGATGCTGCAATCGTGCCACACCTGTCAAGTGTCTCTCTCGTTATCTGCGCTCCAAGGGCAACCCTCACTGTGTCAGGGAGAACTAACAACTGCCTGGGGAAGCATACAGGACTGTCGGCCAGTAGATGAGTCATTTAATTAGCAGCGGGAGGAGCAGAAATATGGTGTAACTCTGCTTTACCTAATCTGGGCATACATGATATCTGTATGCTGACATATACATACATGTAATGCATATGTGCTCACATGTATGCATTTTACATGCACCTATATGATTCTTATGCACTCACGCTTACATGGATACGTTATACTTGCAACTATGTGATAGCTGAGAGCTTGTATGTGTGTTGATGGGATATGCATGCACCCTTTTACAATTGTGTGCTGACATGTACTTACACATACATGTAATTGTGTGATAGCTGTGTGCTGACATGTGCTTACACATACATGTAATTGTGTGATAGCTGTGTGCTGACATGTACTTACACATATATGTAATTGTGTGATAGCTGTGTGCTGACATGTGCTTACACATACATGTAATTGTGTGATAGCTGTGTGCTGACATGTGCTTACACATACATGTAATTGTGTGATAGCTGTGTGTTGACATGTGCTTACACATACGTGTAATTGTGTGATAACTGTTTGCTGACATGTATTTACACATACATGTAATTGTGTGATAACTGTGTGCTGACATATGCTTACACATACATGTAATTGTGTGATAGCTGTGTGCTGAAATGTATGTACACATATATGTAATTGTGTGATAGCTGTGTGCTGACATGTACTAACACATACATGTAATTGTGTGATAGCTGTGTGCTGACATGTACTTACACATACATGTAATTGTGTGATAGCTGTGTGTTGACATGTGCTTACACATACATGTAATTGTGTGATAACTGTTTGCTGACATGTATTTACACATACTACATGTAATTGTGTGATAGTTGTGTGCTGACATGTACTTACACATACATGTAATTGTGTGATAACTGTGTGCTGACATATGCTTACACATACATGTAATTGTGTGATAGCTGTGTGCTGAAATGTACGTACACATATATGTAATTGTGTGATAGCTGTGTGCTGACATGTACTAACACATACATGTAATTGTGTGATAGCTGTGTGCTGACATGTACTAACACATACATGTAATTGTGTGATAGCTGTGTGCTGAAATGTACTAACACATACATGTAATTGTGTGATAGCTGTGTGCTGACATGTGCTTACACATACATGTAATTGTGTGAAAGCTGTGTGCTGACATGTACTTACACATATTATTATTATTATTATTATTATTATTATTAGTTACTTTTAGAGTTCCAACAGAGGCAGAGTACAACAAAACATTTATAGGGATCAAATGGGTAGAGGACCCTGCCAAGAGTCGCACTGTTGTAGTCAGCTCTTAAGAAGGTGATCTACAAACATCTGGACTCTTAGGCTTACATGCTAAGAGGGTTCAGGGGATAGCAATGGAGGAGAGGAACTGGTATAAAGAAAGGTTAGTGTAGGTTGTATGCATCCCTGAACAGTAGAGTCTTTAGGGAGCGTTTGAAGCTTTCAAAACTAGGGGAGAGTCTTGTGGAGTGAGGCAGAGAGTTCCACAAGATGGGAGCCAGTCTGGAGAAGTCCTGTAAACGGGAGTGTGAGGAGGGAACAAGAGAGGAGTAGATTAGGAGGTCATGAGCAGAGCGAAGGGGGTGTATCTGGAGACAAGGTCTGAGATATAGTGGGGAGCAGTGCAGTTGAGGGCTTTGTATGTCAGAGTGAGAATTTGGTGTTTAATCCTAGAGGCAAGAGGAAGCCAGTGAAGGGATTGGCAGAGGGGTGCAGCAGATGAAGAGCGACGTGTAAGGAAGATGAGTCTGGCAGAAGCATTCATTATGGATTGTAAAGGAGCTAGGAGGCAGCTGGGGAGACCATAGTGGACAGAGTTGCACTAATAGAGGCAGGAAAGGATGAGAGAGTGGATTAAAATCTAAGTTGTGTCTCGTGTAAGGAAATGTCTAATTTTAGAGATATTTCTAAGGTGGAAGCAGCAGGCTTTAGCCAAGGACTGAATTTGAGGAGTGAAAGAAAGATCTAAATCAAATGTGACCCCAAGACATCGGGTATGCAGGGTAGGGGTAATGATGGAGTTCTCAACAGTTATAGAGAGATTGGGGGTGGAAATTTTGGAAGAAGGGGGGAAGATAAAGAGCTCAGTTTTGGAGAGATTTAGCTTAAGGTAGTGAGAGGACATTCAGGAAGAGATGTGAGAAAGACAGTTAATGACACAGGTTAGCAAGGAAGGAGATAAGTCTGGTGCAGAGAAGTAGATTTGGGTGTCGTCGGCATACAAATGATATTGGAAACCGTGGGACTTAATTTGGGAACCTAATGATGCCGTGTAGATTGAGAATAGAAGAGGACTGAGGACAGAGCCTTGCGGTACCCCAACAGAAAGTGGTAACAGGGCAGAGGAGGCCCCAGAGAAGGCTACACTAAAGGTATGGTTTGACAGGTAGGAAGAGAACCACGAGAGGGCTGTGTCACAAATGCCGAAGGATTGGAGGGTTTGGAGCAAAAGAGGGTGGTCAACAGTATCAAAGGCTGAGGACAGATCAAGGAGGATAAGCAGAGAGAAGTGGCCTTTTGATTTTGCTGTAAGTAGGTCGTTGGTAACCTTAACATTTGCTGTCTCTGTGGAGTGATGGGGATGCAATCCAGATTGCAGTTGGTCAAGAACGGAGTTTAATGTAAGGAAATGTGATAGGTGTGCATATGCTAACTCTTCGAGAAGCTTTGAGGTAAGAGGGAGGAGGGAAATTGGGCGGTAGTTGGATGGGGAGGTTGGATCAAGGGAAGGTTTTTTGAGGATAGGTGTGACCAGTGCATGTTTCAGAGATGAGGGAAATATACCAGTGCTGAGGGAGAGGTTGAAAATGTCTGTGAGTATAGGGGTAAGGGTAGAAGAGAGGGAGGGGAGTAGCTGTGAGGGGATAGGGTCAAGGGGACAGGTAGTGAGGTGAGAGTGCAGTATAAGTGCAGAAACATCTTCCTCAGTAACAGGGGAGAAAGAACTAAGTTTATGGCTATATGGGTTGTGGTTGATTGCGAGCATTTGAGGGGGTTAGAGAATGGAAGTATGTTGAGAGCTGATTTAGTTTCTGATTAAGTTGATTTTGTTATTGAAGTGGCTGGCAAAGTCTTGAGCTGAAAGAGAAGTTGTATTAGGAGGTGGGGTTGGGCGGAGAAGAGTATTGAAAGTGGAGAACAGATGTTGTGGGCTTAAAGAAAGAGTAGAGATAAGGGTAGAGAAGTAATGTTGACCATCTTTGTGAGTGGGAGAATCAGTCCATTGTGACAAATCAAAAGAGGAAGTGAGTTGACATAGGAATCAATGGGAGTCTGAAATCAGCAAATGCTAATGTTCATTGCTGCCAGATATCCCATTGATTCCTATGGGAGAATAAAAGTTACGTTTACACCTAACACTCTAACATAAACCCAGAGTCTAAACACCCCTAATCTTCCGCCCCTACACTGCCGCCACCTACATTATACTTATTAACCCCTAATCTGCCGCCCCTACACCGCAGCCACCTACATTATACTTATTAACCCCTAATCTGCCGCCCCTACACTGCCGTCATCTACATTATACTTATTAAGCCCTAATCTGCCGCTCCTGCCACCGCCGCCACCTATATAAAGTTATTAACCCCTACCCTGCCGCACCCGGAGCCCACTGCAACTAAATAAATGTATTAACCTCTAAACCGCCAGCCCCCCACATCTCCATAAACTAAATTAAACTATTAACCCCTAAACCTAACAACCCGCTAACTTTATATAAAATATTAACTCATCCCTATCTAAATTTAAACTTACCTTTAGATTTAAATTAAACTATATTAAACTATTAATTAACCTACCCTAACTATTATACTAAAATTATATTAAACTACATTAAACTAATAATTAACCTACCCTAACTGTAATACTAAAATTACAATAAGCTACAAATTAAACTATATTATATATTTAAAAACCTAACCCTACTCAAACAAATTTAATTCTACAATTAAAAATTACAAAGTTACAAAAAGCTAACAACTAAGTTACAAAAAATAACAAACACTAAGTTACAAAAAAAATAAACACTTACGCCTAGATTTAGAGTTTGGCGTTAGCCGTCAAAACCAGCGTTAGAGGCTCCTAATGCTGGTTTTGGGCTAGCGCTGGTATTTAGAGTCAGTCAGGAAAGGGTCTAACGCTTACTTTCCAGCCGCGACTTTTCCATACCGCAGATCCCCCTACGCCATTTGCGTATCCTATCTTTTCAATGGGATCTTTCTAACGCCGGTATTTAGAGTCGTGGCTGAAGTGAGCGTTAGAAATCTAACGACGAAACTCCAGCCGCAGCAAAAAGCCAGGAGTTAAGAGCTTTCTGGGCTAACGCCGGTTCATAAAGCTCATAACTACTGTGCTCTAAAGTACACTAACACCCATAAACTACCTATGTACCCCTACACCGAGGTCCCCCCACATCGCCGCCGCTCTATTAAATTTTTTTAACCCCTAATCTGCCAACCGCACACCGCCGCAACCTACATAATATTTATTAACCCCTAATCTGCCACCCCAACGTCGCCGCTACCTTACCTACAATTATTAACCCCTAATCTGCCGACCGCACACCGCTGCCACCTACATTATCCCTATGTACCCCTAATCTGTTGCCCCTAACACCGCCGACCCATATATTATATTTATTAACCCTAATCTGCCGCCCCCAACGTCGCCTCCACCTACCTATAATTATTAACCCCTAATCTGCCGACTGGACCTCACCGCTACTCTAATAAATGTATTAACCCCTAAAGCTAAGTCTAACCCTAACACTAACACCCCCCTAAGTTAAATATAATTTAAATCTAACGAAATAAATTAACTCTTATTAAATAAATTATTCCTATTTAAAGCTAAATACTTACCTGTAAAATAAATCCTAATATAGCTACAATATAAATTATAATTATATTGTAGCTATTTTAGGATTAATATTTATTTTACAGGCAACTTTGTATTTATTTTAACCAGGTACAATAGCTATTAAATAGTTAATAACTATTTAATAGTTACCTAGTTAAAATAATTACAAAATTACCTGTAAAATAAATCCTAACCTAAGTTACAATTAAACCTCACACTACACTATCAATAAATTAATTAAATACAATACCTACAAATAAATACAATTAAATAAATTAACTAAAGTACAAAAAATAAAAAAGAACTAAGTTACAAAAAATAAAAAAATATTTACAAACATTAGAAAAATATTACAACAATTTTAAGCTAATTACACCTACTCTAAGCCCCCTAATAAAATAACAAATCCCCCCAAAATAAAAAAATGCCCTACCCTATTCTAAAATTAAAATAGAAAAGCTCTTTTACCTTACCAGTCCTTAAAAGTGCCTTTTGCGGGGCATGCCCCAAAGAATTCAGCTCTTTTGCCTGGAAAAAAAAACCATACAATACCCCCCCAAACATTACAACCCACCACCCACATACCCCACATACCCCTAATCTAACCCAAACCCCCCTTAAATAAACCTAACACTAAGCCCCTGAAGATCTTCCTACCTTATCTTCACCACGCCGGGTATCACCGATCCGTCCATGTCTTGATCCAAGCCCAAGCGGGGGCTGAAGACGTCCATCCTCCGGCTGAAGTCTTGATCCAAGCGGCGGCTGAAGAAGTCCATCTTCGGGCAGAAGTCTTCATCCTATCCGGGCAGAAGAGGAGATCCGGACCGGTAGACATCTTCATCCAAGCGGCATCTTCTATCTTCTTCCATCCGATGACGAGCGGCTCCATCTTCAAGACCTCCGGCGCAGATCCATCCTCTTCTTCCGACGTCCTAAAACCGAATGAAGGTTCCTTTAAGGGACGTCATCCAAGATGGAGTCCCTCGAATTCCGATTGGCTGATAGGATTCTATCAGCCAATCGGAATTAAGGTAGGAAAATTCTGATTGGCTGATGGAATCAGCCAATCAGCCAATCAGATTGAGCTCGCATTCTATTGGCTGTTCCGATTATTTTATAAGGGGGCTTAGAGTAGGTGTAATTAGCTTAAAATTGTTGTAATATTTTTCTAATGTTTGTAAATATTTTTTATTTTTTGTAACTTAGTTCTTTTTTATTTTTTGTACTTTAGTTAATTTATTTAATTGTATTTATTTGTAGGTATTGTATTTAATCAATTTATTGATAGTTTAATTGTAACTTAGGTTAGGATTTATTTTACAGGTAATTTTGTAATTATTTTGACTAGGTAGCTATTAAATAGTTCTTAACTATTTAATAGCTATTGTACCTGGTTAAAATAAATACAAAGTTGCCTGTAAAATAAATATTAATCCTAAAATAGCTACAATATAATTATAATTTATATTGTAGCTATATTAGGATTTATTTTACAGGTAAGTATTTAGCTTTAAATAGGAATAATTTATTTAATAAGAGTTAATTTATTTTGTTAGATTTATATTATATTTAATTTAGGGGGGTGTTAGGGTTAGGGTTAGACTTAGCTTTAGGGGTTAATAACTTTATTATAGTAGCGGTGAGGTCCGGTCGGCAGATTAGGGGTTAATAATTGTAGGTAGGTGGAGGCGACGTTGGGAGCAGCAGATTAGGGGTTAATAAATATAATATAGGGGTCGGCAGTGTTAGGGGCAGCAGATTAGGGGTACATAGGTATAATGTAGGTTGCGGCGGTGTACGGAGCGGCAGATTAGGGGTTAATAAGTGTAAGGTTAGGGGTGTTTAGGCTCGGGGTACATGTTAGGGTGTTAGGTGCAGACATAGGAAGTGTTTTCCCATAGGAAACAATGGGGCTGCGTTAGGAGCTGAACCCTGCTTTTTTGCAGGTGTTAGGTTTTTTTTCAGCTCAAACTGCCCCATTGTTTCCTATGGGGGAATCATGCACGAGCACGTTTTTGAAGCTGGCCGCGTCCGTAAGCACCGCTGGTATTTAGAGTTGCAGTGGCGGTAAATTATGCTATACGCTTCCTTTTTGGAGCCTAATGCAGCCCTTCTGTGAACTCTAAATACATGCGGGATTTAAAAGGTGCAGGGGGAAAAAAGCCAGCATTAGCTACGCGGGTCGTTACCGACAAAACTCTAAATCTAGCCGTAAGTTACAAAAAAAAAAAAAAATAATAATTTTAGTATAACAGTTAGGGTAGGTTAATTATTAATTTAATATAGTTTAATAAAGTTTAATATAGTTCAATTTAAATCTAAAGATAAGTTTAAATTTATTAAAAAATAGGGATGAGTTAATAATTTTAGTGTGTGATAGCTGTGTGCTTATATACACACACATTTGCACTCATACATATATGAATGTGTGTTATATGTGCTTCTGTAAAAGGATGCACTCTATACATAAATGTACATGTACAAATATGTGCTTATATGGACTTGGATATTATATGTGTTGGCTGATACTTAGGGTCACATGTACACGCATGTGTTATATATATACAAATGTGCTGCTGACGTGATTTCTTATGATACATGAGGATGGATATTGTGTGTGTTTACAGTTAAACTAAGCAGTACTAGGCAGCAGCAGTCAATCAGAGCTATATAGAGCACTCAACATGTAAAAACAAGGTAAAACAATAATAATATATGGTGTTATTGCAGCACATGTGTGTATATTCTATGGGCAATTGCTGCTTCAGAGGCCTAAAATGATAATTAAGTAGCACCTGTCTTAATAACGCTGCTCCTTAACCTGTCAGCCGCCTAAATGGATTGAAATCACCCCAAAATCTAATCTGATTGAGATAACTGACAGCCCCTGCTAGCGGCCGATTGGCCATGTTAAATGCGGGTCCAGCAAACATGATTTGCGGAAGCGAATAATGTCTACCCAACATTTAATAAATGGAGCCCAATGTGTATCTATGCCAAGGATTCAATTAAAAATGCCAACACAATTATTATACATTTGTAAGTTTTATAATGTCACTACATTTACTGAGAGGTTAGTGTTTCCTTATGACAGTTTTAGCCCAGGCATGATGTAATGCAGAGCTGGTCGCTAAGCATAATAATAGTAGAAGAACGTATATGGTTATTTGGGAATTACTGAGTTGCAAAAGCTTACAATAACTAATAATAACTTGTTTGGGATGTGCCAATATTGTTTTGTTAGCAGTTTAAAGGGTATATAACTCAGTATGTGCATAGTAATATTGAGTGCCTCTCTAGAAGACGGAAAAACATCACTTACACTCCATATTTCTCTTGTTACTTTGTTTTCTCTGTGGTTTAATCTTGTAAAGCTATAATAAGTTAATCTTGGTATTTATCTTTCTTTAATAAATGTGTGACTGATTATTATGAAAGTTAGTATTGTTACCTGTTCTTGGAGGGTTTTATTGAGATACGAAAGATGTATATAAATCCGTTTGCACAAGGCTCATTATTAATATATTATTCATTTTGTGTTGTGGGTAGCTTTATTACAAAAGGATCAGGTTATACACTTCCAATGGTGTGTCGTTGCTTGTAGCATTTATAATGGATCTGTAACATTGTTGAATTCCCGCTCTGAAAAGCAATGAAAACTGGTTATTCATTTCATTATATTTTTAAGAAAAGACAAATAATAGTTTTTGAAATATAACTTTAAATAAGCACAGTTTGTCACAAATTAGCATAAAGAAAAACCAATTAGCAATGGCAACATTAATGCCTGAATATGACATTTCCACTTAAAGGGACAGTCTACCCCTGCATTTTTATAGTTTAAAAAGATAGATCATCCCTTTAGTACCCATTCTCCAGTTCTGCATAACCAACACTGTAATATTAAAGGGACAGTCTGGTTATAATTAAACTTTCATGATTGGGCATGCAGTTTTAAACAGCTTTCCAATCTACTTGTATCATTAAATTTGCCATTGAAGGCCGCCTCTTACCTCAGTGCATTTTGTCAGTTTTTCACAGCTAGACAGCACTAGTTTGTGTGTGGCATATAGATAACATTGTGTTCACTCCCATGGATTTATTTATCAGTCAGCACTGATTGGTTAAAATGCAAGTCTGTAAAAAAAAAACTGAAATAAGAGGGCAGTCTGTAGAGACTTAGATACAAACTAATCACAAGGTATATTCATATAACCGTGTTGGTTATGCACAACTGGGAAATGGGTAATAAAGGGAATTTTCTATCTTTATAAACAATAAGTAGACTTTCCTTTTAATACACTTTTGACCTTTGTGATTACTTTGTATCTAACCAGACTGCCCCCTTATTTCAGTTTTTTTGACATTTTAGCCAATCAGTGCTGACTCATAAATAACTCCACAGGAGTGAGCACAATGTTATCTATATGGCACACGTGATTTAGCACTTTCTATCTGTAAAAAAAACTGTCAAAATACTCTGAGATAAGAGGTAGCTTTCAAAAGGCGTACGGCTAGATTTAGAGTTTGGCGTTAGCCGTGAAAACCAGCGTTAGAGGCTCCTAACGCTGGTTTTAGGCTACCGCCGGTATTTGGAGTCAGTGATTAAAGGGTCTAACGCTCACTTTTCAGCCGCGACTTTTCCATACCGCAGATCCCCTTACGTCAATTGCGTATCCTATCTTTTCAATGGGATCTTTCTAACGCCGGTATTTAGAGTCGTTTCTGAAGTGAGCGTTAGAGCTCTAACGACAAAACTCCAGCCGCCGGAAAAAAGCAGGAGTTAAGAGCTTTCTGGGCTAACGCCGGTTCATAAAGCTCTTAACTACTGTACCCTAAAGTACACTAACACCTATAAACTACCTATGTACCCCTAAACCGAGGTCCCCCCACATCGCCGCCACTAGATTACATTTTTTAACCCCTAATCTGCCGACCGCCACCTACGTTATACTTATGTACCCCTAATCTGCTGCCCCTAACCCCACCGACCCCTGTATTATATTTATTAACCCCTAACCTGCCCCCCACAACGTCGCCGCCAGCTACTTACAATAATTAACCCCTAATCTTCCGACCGCAAAGCGCCGCCACCTACGTTATCCTTATGTACCCCTAATCTGCTGCCCCTAACACCGCCGATCCCTATATTATATTTATTAACCCCTAATCTGCCCCCCTCAACGTCGCCTCCACCTGCCTACACTTATTAACCCCTAATCTGCCGAGCGGACCGCACCGCTACTATAATAAAGTAATTAACCCCTAATCCGCCTCACTAACCCTATCATAAATAGTATTAACCCCTAATCTGCCCTCCCTAACATCGCCGACACCTAACTTCAATTATTAACCCCTAATCTGACGACCGGAGCTCATCGCTACTATAATAAATGGATTAACCCCTAAAGCTAAGTCTAACCCTAACACTAACACCCCCCTAACTTAAATATAATTTAAATCTAACGAAATTAATTATCTCTTATTAAATAAATTATTCCTATTTAAAGCTAAATACTTACCTGTAAAATAAATCCTAATATAGCTACAATATAAATTATGGAATCAGCCAATCAGAATCAAGTTCAATCCTATTGGCTGATCCAATCAGCCAATCAGATTGTGCTCGCATTCTATTGTCTGTTCCGATCAGCCAATAGAATGCGAGCTCAATCTGATTGGCTGATTGGATCAGCCAATAGGATTGAACTTTATTCTGATTGGCTGATTCCATCAGCCAATCAGAATATTCCTACCTTAATTCCGATTGGCTGATAGAATCCTATCAGCCAATCGGAATTCGAGGGACGCCATCTTGGATGACGTCCCTTAAAGGAACCGTCATTCGTCGGGAGACAACGGAAGAAGAGGATGGATCCGCGTCGGCTGCTTCAAGATGGACCCGCTCCGCACCGGATGGAAGAAGATCGAAGATGCCGCTTGGAGAAGATGTTTGCCGGTCCGGATGTCCTCTTCTTGCCGGATAGGAGGAAGACTTTGGAGCCTCTTCTGGACCTCTTCAGCACCGGATGCCAGGACGGATCGGTGATACCTGGATGGTGAAGACACGGTAGGAAGATCTTCAGGGGCTTAGTGTTAGGTTTATTTAAGGGGGGTTTGGGTTCGATTAGGGGTATGTGGGTGGTGGGTTGTAATGTTGGGGGGGGTATTGTATTATTTTTTTTACAGGCAAAAGAGCTGATTTTCTTGGGGCATGCCCCGCAAAGGGCCCTGTTCAGGGCTGGTAAGGTAAAAGAGCTTTTAACTCTATTAATTTAGAATAGGGTAGGGCATTTTTTTATTTTGGGGGTCTTTGTTATTTTATTAGGGGGATTAGAGTAGGTGTAATTAGTTTAAAATTGTTGTAATATTTTTCTTATGTTTGTAAATATTTTTTTATTTTTTGTAACTTAGTTCTTTTTTATTTTTTGTACTTTAGTTAGTTTATGTAATTGTAGTTATTTGTAGCAATTGTATTTAATTTATTTATTGATAGTGTAGTGTTAGGTTAATTGTAGGTAATTGTAGGTAGTTTATTTAATTAATTTATTGATAGGGTAGTGTTAGGTTTAATTATAACTTAGGTTAGGATTTATTTTACAGGTAATTTTGTTATTATTTTAACTAGGTAACTATTAAATAGTTCTTAACTATTTAATAGCTATTGTACCTGGTTAAAATAATTACAAAGTTGCCTGTAAAATAAATATTAATCCTAAAATAGCTATAATATAATTATAATTTATATTGTAGCTATATTAGGATTTATTTTACAGGTAAGTATTTAGCTTTAAATAGGAATAATTTATTTAATAAGAGTTAATTAATTTCGTTAGATTTAAATTATATTTAACTTAGGGGGGTGTTAGTGTTAGGGTTAGACTTAGCTTTAGGGGTTAATCCATTTATTATAGTAGCGATGAGCTCCGGTAGTCAGATTAGGGGTTAATAATTGAAGTTAGGTGTCGGCGATGTTAGGGAGGGCAGATTAGGGGTTAATACTATTTATGATAGGGTTAGTGAGGTGGGTTAGGGGTTAATAACTTTATTATAGTAGCGCTCAGGTCCGCTCGGCAGATTAGGGGTTAATAAGTGTAGGTAGGTGTCGGCGACGTTGTGGGGGCAGGTTAGGGGTTAATAAATATAATATAGGGGTCGGCGGTGTTAGGGGCAGCAGATTAGGGGTACATAGGGATAACGTAGGTTGCGGCGGTGTACGGAGCGGCAGATTAGGGGTTAATAATAATATGCAGGTGTCAGTGATAGCGGGGGCGGCAGATTAGGGGTTAATAAGTGTAAGGTTAGGGGTGTTTAGACTCGGGGTAAATGTTAGGGTGTTAGGTGCAGACGTAGGAAGTGTTTCCCCATAGGAAACAATGGGGCTGCGTTAGGAGCTGAACGCTGCTTTTTTGCAGGTGTTAGGTTTTTTTTCAGCTCAAACAGTCCCATTGTTTCCTATGGGAGAATCGTGCACGAGCATGTTTTTGAGGCTGGCCGCGTCCGTAAGCAACTCTGGTATCGAGAGTTGCATTTGCGGTAAAAATGCTCTACGCTCCTTTTTTGGAGCCTAACGCAGCATTTTTTTGAACTCTCGATACCAGAGTTAATTTTATGGTGCGGCCAGAAAAAAGCCCGCGGAGCGTTAACAGCCCATCTACCGCCAAACTCCAAATCTAGGCCGTAGAAATTATTATATGAGCCTACCTAGGTTTAGCTTTCAACAAAGTATAGGAAAAGAGAACAAAGCAAATTGATGATAAAAGTAAATTGGAAAGTTTTTTTAATTTTGCATGCCCTATCTGAAGCATTAAATTTTATTTTGACTAGACTGTCACTTTAACTAATTGAAGAGATATACAACAATTCTATATTAAATTTCTGTGTAAGAAGAAAATCAAGTAATAAACTTGGTGTGATATAGTGGTGGATTGAGGCTATTTGAGTTAAAGCTTAAAGAGACAGAACCCCCCCCCAAAAAAAAAATATTTAATGATATGGATATAACATACAATATTAAACAACTTTCTAATTTACTTATATTATCAAATTTGCTTCATTCTCTTGTTATCCTTTGCTGAAGGAATATCATTGCACTACTGGCAGCTAGATGAGCACATCTAGTGAGCCAATCACAAGAGACAAATGTGTGCAGGCACCAATCAGCAGCTAGCTCTCACTTGAGTAGCATATGTGCGTATTCTTTTTCAACCAGGAATACCAAGAGTATAAAGCACATTTGGAAATAGAAGTTAATTTAAAAGTGTCATAAAATGACATGCCCTATCTGAGTCATGTAAGTTTAATTTTGACTTTCCTATGCCTTTAAATAGTTAATGAAACTCATTTTTTTTCTTTCATGATTCATATAGGCCATGCAATCTTAAACAACTTTCTAATTGACTTCAATTATCACATTTTCTTTGGTATCTTTTGTTGAAAAGCAGGGACATAAGCTTAGGAGTGTACATGTGTCTAGAGCAGCAGTTTTAAGAGCACTAGATGGCAGCACTATTTAATTCCATGTAATGATCCAGACACTACCTAGCTTTATCTTCAACAAAGAACACAATATGGGAACAAAGCAAATTTAATAATAGAAGTAAATTTGAAACTTTTATATACTCTGTCTGAGTCAAAAAAGAAATGTTTTGGGTTTTATATCCCTCTAACCCTTTTGGACGTGGATCTATGTCATGCGGTACATAGCACATCGTAACGCATGACGTCCGACATGCTGGAAGCCCAAGCAGTCTCTATTGTCAAGCGACAGTGAATCGGTGCTCCGCTACCATATTAAAGCAGATTGACAGATCATTACAGTCTATGGCACTGTCTGTAAGGATCTCCATTGGTGCCGATGGGAGGTGTGGGAGGGAAACAGGGAGGCCGGTTGGTGGCACCGAGGCAGAGGGGGGAGGGAGTGGGAGGGAGGGGTGGGGTGTAGCCCTTCGCTACAGAAAATACAATTTGGAAGGTAGAGGGAGGGATGGGAAACTACACTACAGAAAAAGTGTGGAATGGGAGGGGGAACCCTACCTAACGATCGCAGTGGGGGGAGATAGGGTGCACCGCTACACAACAAAAAAACTAATAATAATGTAAAAAATTGATATAAGAGACCAGATAACAAGTGGAGCGCAAAAATTTGTGCACAAGCGATAAGAGGTTTATCGTGGGGTTTTGTGCTCATCAGCTTACCGCTGGTATTAAGAGTTGAAAGTAAACGCGATCGCTTGAGTGCAATCACGATTTACGCTAGAATGATTAGCGCGACTTCACAGCTCTAGTTAACTGTTTCTTGAAACTGAAAAATAGCACAAAACACATTAAAAATACATTACAAAGTATAGTTACACTTACTATAACACTATCTAATAAAAATTATTCATAAAAAATATTGCACACAAAAGTTTTAAGGGCTCAAATATACGAGGCCTCAGGCAAAGGCAGGCAAAGGGTTTTAACATTGAGATACATACATATACATCTCTAAATATATATATATATATATATATATATATATATATATATATATATATATATACAGGGAGTGCAGAATTATTAGGCAAGTTGTATTTTTAAGGATTAATTTTATTATTGAACAACAACCATGTTCTCAATGAACCAAAAAACTCATTAATATCAAAGCTGAATATTTTTGGAAGTAGTTTTTAGTTTGTTTTTAGTTTTAGCTATTTTAGGGGGATATCTGTGTGTGCAGGTGACTATTACTGTGCATAATTATTAGGTAACTTAACAAAAAACAAATATATACCCATTTCAATTATTTATTTTTACCAGTGAAACCAATATAACATCTCAACATTCACAAATATACATTTCTGACATTCAAAAACAAAACAAAAACAAATCAGTGACCAATATAGCCACCTTTCTTTGCAAGGACACTCAAAAGCCTGCTATCCATGGATTCTGTCAGTGTTTTGATCTGTTCACCATCAACATTGCGTGCAGCAGCAACCACATCCTCCCAGACACTGTTCAGAGAGGTGTACTGTTTTCCCTCCTTGTAAATCTCACATTTGATGATGGACCACAGGTTCTCAATGGGGTTCAGATCAGGTGAACAAGGAGGCCATGTCATTAGACTTTCTTCTTTTATACCCTTTCTTGCCAGCCACGCTGTGGAGTACTTGGACGCGTGTGATGGAGCATTGTCCTGCATGAAAATCATGTTTTTTCTTGAAGGATGCAGACTTCTTCCTGTACCACTGCTTGAAGAAGGTGTCTTCCAGAAACTGGCAGTAGGACTGGGAGTTGAGCTTGACTCCATCCTCAACCCGAAAAGGCCCCACAAGCTCATCTTTGATGATACCAGCCCAAACCAGTATTCCACCTCCACCTTGCTGGCGTCTGAGTCGGACTGGAGCTCTCTGCCCTTTACCAATCCAGCCACTGGCCCATCCATCTGGCCCATCAAGACTCACTCTCATTTCATCAGTCCATAAAACCTTAGAAAAATCAGTCTTGAGATATTTCTTGGCCCAGTCTTGACGTTTCAGCTTGTGTGTCTTGTTCAGTGGTGGTCGTCTTTCAGCCTTTCTTACCTTGGCCATGTCTCTGAGTATTGCACACCTTGTGCTTTTGGGCACTCCAGTGATGTTGCAGCTCTGAAATATGGCCAAACTGGTGGCAAGTGGCATCTTGGCAGCTGCACGCTTGACTTTTCTCAGTTCATGGGCAGTTATTTTGCGCCTTGGTTTTTCCACACGCTTCTTGCGACCCTGTTGACTATTTTGAATGAAACGCTTGATTGTTTGATGATCACGCTTCAGAAGCTTTGCAATTTTAAGAGTGCTGCATCCCTCTGCAAGATATCTCACTATTTTTGACTTTTCTGAGCCTGTCAAGTCCTTCTTTTGACCCATTTTGCCAAAGGAAAGGAAGTTGCCTAATAATTATGCACACCTGATATAGGGTGTTGATGTCATTAGACCACACCCCTTCTCATTACAGAGATGCACATCACCTAATATGCTTAATTGGTAGTAGGCTTTCGAGCCTATACAGCTTGGAGTAAGACAACATGCATAAAGAGGATGATGTGGTCAAAATACTCATTTGCCTAATAATTCTGCACTCCCTGTATATATATATATATATATATATATATATATATATATTATATATATGTTTATATGTGTGTACATATGTATTTATATATTTATATGTCTGTATATATATATTTACAGACATATATATATACATATAAACACATACATACATATGTATACATACAGTATCCCACAAAAGTGAGTACACCCCTCACATTTTTGTAAATATTTTATTATATCTTTTCATGTGATACCTTGCTACAAATGACACCTTGCTACAATGTAAAGTAGTGAGTGTACAGCCTGTATAACAGTGTAAATTTGCTTTTCCATCATAAAAACTCAACACACAGCCATCCATGTCTAAACCGTTGGCAACAAAAGTGAGTACACCCCTAAGTGGAAATGTCCAAATTGGACCCAGTTAGCCATTTCCCCTCCCCGGTGTCATGTGACTCATTAGTGTTACAAGGTCTCAGGTGTGAATGGGGAGCAGGTGTGTTAAATTTGGTGTTATCGCTCTCACACTCTCTCATGGCAAAGAACTGTCTGAGGATCTGAAAAAAAGAATTGTTGCTCTACATAAAGATGGCCTAGGCTATAAGAATATTGCCAAGACCCTGAAACTGAGCTGCAGCACGGTGGATAAGACCATACAGCAGTTTCACAGGACAGGTTCCACTCAGAACAGGCCACGCCATGGTTGACCAAAGTAGTTTAGTGCACGTGCTCAGTGTCATATCCAGAGGTTGTCTTTGGGAAATAGATGTATGAGTGCTGCCAGCATTGCTGTAGAGGTTGAAGGGGTGGGGGGTCAGCCTGTCAGTGCTAAGACCATACACTGCACACTGCATCAAAT
The DNA here is from genome assembly GCF_027579735.1 of Bombina bombina. Classification (NCBI taxonomy): domain Eukaryota; kingdom Metazoa; phylum Chordata; class Amphibia; order Anura; family Bombinatoridae; genus Bombina; species Bombina bombina. Next base: position 283,674,879 of record NC_069499.1, read on the forward strand.
TGGTCTGCATGGCTGTCGTCCCAGAAGGAAGCCTCTTCTAAAGATGATGCACAAGAAAGTCCACAAACAGTTTGCTGAAGACAAGCAGACTAAGGACATAGATTACTGGAACCATGTCCTGTGGTCCGATAAGACCAAAATAAACATATTTGGTTCAGATGGTGTCAAGCGTGTGTGGCGGCAACCAGGAAAGGAGTACAAAGACAAGTGTGTCTTGCCTACAGTCAAGCATGGTGGTGGGAGTGTCATGGTCTGGACCTGCATGAGTGCTGCCGGCACTGGAAAGCTACAGTTCTTTGAGGGAACCATGAATCCCAACAGGTACTGTGACATACTGAATCACATGCTGATCCCCTTCCTTCAGAGACTGGGCTGCAGGGCAGTATTCCAACATGATAACAACCCCAAACACTTCTCCAAGATGACCACTGCCTTGCTAAAGAAGATGAGAGTAAAGGTGATTAGCTGGCCAAGCATGTCTCCAGACCTAAACCCTATTAAACATCTGTGGGGCATCCTCAAACGGAAGATGGGAAAGTGCAAGGTCTCTAACATCCACCAGCTCCGTGATGTCGTCATGGAGGAATGGAAGAGGACTCCAGTGGCAACCTGTTAAGCTCTGGTGAACTTCATGCCCAAGAGGGTTAAGGCAGTGCTGGAAAATAATGGTTGCCACACAAAATATTCACACTTTGGACCCAATTTGGACATTTCCACTTAGGGGTGTACTCTCTTTTATGGCCAACGGTTTAGACATTAATGGCTGTGTGTTGAGTTTTTTTGAGGGGACAGCAAATGTACACTGTTATACAGGCTGTACACTCACTACTTTACATTGTAGCAAAGTGTCATTTCTTCAGTGTTGTCACATGAAAAGATATAATAAAATATTTACAAAAATGTGAGGGGAGTACTCCATGTTGTGGGATACTGTATATAAACATATATATAAGTGCATTAGAGCCCTTTGCAGTTTAGATGAAAACGTAAAAACACACATTGATTAAATATTCATATTTAATAAACTGTTATACTGTGTATTTACTGTAAATATTTCACATAGGGAAATATGTTCTAAGTATTTCTAAATATACATTTGTATGTATATCTGTATATATCTATACCTATATATAATCATCTATATACATAGGTATAGATATATATTTAACCAAAATATATATATATATATATATATATATATATATATATATATATATATATATATATATATAAATAAATAGAACATATTCTTCTATGTAAAGAACATTGGAATGTGAAATATTCATATTTTCATGTTGGGTTAGCGCATATGAGAATATACAATAGGGTTTGCGCGAGAGTGGGTGGGTGTTTTTTTATTCCACTTTTTTTGTCTCTGGGGGAATACATGAATGCACACGCAACTTCTACGTTTGGCTTTTTGCGCTTGTTGTGTTATCGCGCAGGCAAAAACAGTTTACTTTAAACTCATTATGGTCCACATTTATAGTGCTGCACTAAATTATTATTTTTTGCGCTTGAGCACTTACTGTTCTCAAAGTAAAAAATTTGCACGGCCAGATAAACGCACATATAATAAGTTGAAAGTAAAAAGTTAGCACAAGAGCGAAAGACTCAGGCGTGCTAACTTCAGGACTTATCATTATGCCTTCTCCCCATAGACTTCTATAGGGTACTCTACAAAAAGCCTAACCCGACACTGCGTTAGAAATACATCAAATTCCTATATTCTACACATAGAAGAAAAGTTTATTTTTACTTTAAAACAGATATTTCTCATTATTTTTGTAAAATATATATCTATATCTATATATCTATATGGATACACACACCCAAATAGAAAGATACAAATATTTAGAAATAGCTATTTAAAAAATAAAAAATCTATGTGAAGAACATAGGAACTCCATGGATTTCTGTTAAAAACACATACATATTTACATATTTAAACACATAAATACACATTTATACACACGTGCACACACACACATACATATATATATATATATATATATATATATATACATATAGTAGTAAAGAATAGGAATGCACTCGGCAGGATTTCCAAAGTTACCATTAATGTAACGTTTCGGGGTGTTACCCCCTTCGTCAGACAATACAAAATAACAATACACAACCTACTTACCACCGTGCCTTTTAAACTAACCTGATACAGTTACAGGTCAACACCTGTGATGCCACTCCCACAATCAGCAATCAACAGGTGTAGACCCACACTACACTCCCAGTGTATGTGACTACCTAATCATGCCCTATATTAATAAAAGAATGACATAGCAAAAATGAATACATAACATTGCTCATAATAGGTAAGAGGAGCAGAAAAGAACCTTTTGGGAAACTGTGATATCAGTCCCTGATAAGTCATATGTGCTTTAATCTGCTAAAAGCCTGTGGGTGGTTGCCATAGCAACCAAAACTAGCAACAACGGCCCCCACTACTGGGTGAGGCTTGATATGGCCAATCAAAGGTACTGCAGCATGAATGAGCGCCTAAAGTTTGCCAATACAGCCTATTGCTGCCAAAGCTCCTAAGTATGTGTCTTAGTAACAAGAACTAACACGAGAACTAAGAGGAAACTTAAATCAAAAGAAAGAAAAAAGAAAAGAAAAGTGAAAGAAGAGTAAATAAAAAAGAATAAGCAGAGAACAAAGACAAACACAGATACTAAGTGTAAATACATGTAAAAGAAGGGTCATAGAACTAAAAGATAATCAAGATATAGTTGCCATGCAACTTTACAGAAAACAATGCCAGTCTAGATGAACAAGGCCATTTAGGGCCAGGGTGTCCAATCTGTGGGTCCACCTAGCTTCTCTTTTGATGCATTTTTGCTGACAGGGTCGAATTTAGACGGTGCCCTCAGTGGTTGTTCCATTACTTGTTTACTGGTGGTTGTTCCATTACTTGTTAACTGGGAAAGAATTCCCTCAATCTCATGTTACACTGAAATTTTTGTAGGTCAACATATAATTCATCTGTCTTCTGTGTTGGAATAAAAGATAGTCCTTTGTTCAAAATGTCATTTTCCGTATCTGAGAGTGTGTAAGAGCTGAGGTAAATCACAATGCTTTTCTTCATTACCGCGGGGGTCTGGGCGGCTTTTGCTTTGTACCACCCACGTCTGGGGTGGGGTCTCGGCCTCCCCCGTTTTTTGACCGTGTAACTACCACTTGGGTCTCAGTTACAGTGTTATTTCTAGGCTGTGGGGCATTTTCTCCCTCTGAAGCAGATCCCGAACTGTCCACTGTTTGTAGGTTCTTGGGTTTTCTGTAGTAGAATCTTTTCTGCCTTCCACCCTGGTTCCGGCATCGTTCTAGTCTTGGGTTCAGCCATAGGTACACCCTTTTTTCCCTGTAGTCATTCGTGATTGCCTCCAGCTTGTTGTTCTTAAAATCAATAAGCTCTTTTTCATATGCTTTAATCTGTTCATTCAGTTTCTTGAGCCAGTCCTCCGTAGTATCCAGTTGCAGTTTCTGTAAATTCTGACCTTCATATTTTTTAATCTCAACTCTGGTTTCCTGCAGTAGTCGATCCACCTCCTGTACCACCAGGAGTATGAGATCCAGTGAACATTTGTTCAAAATGTTACACCAACGCTCACAGAATGTCTTATTATTTCGTCCAAACGTGGGTATATTCTTTATACAAAATCTCCTTGGTACATAGTTTTTCCTGTAGTATTCGGACAGATATGTACCATGTAGAATTAAATCTTTCTCCCTTTTCTTCAATTTTAATAAATGTATGTACACATAGGTCATGTTGTTAGTCATAGGCCCAATAGTTAGGGCATCAAAGAGAATCTCTTTTGCATCCTCCTCCGTGAATTGAAACACAGTTGCCCCAGGAATTATGTCCATGGTGTCGTCACTGTGGGTTGTGTCACCCTCCATGTTTCCATCAATGTGGTATTCTTTCAGTATAGTGCCAATAAGTGAAGTCCCAATGTGCAAACTGTGCCAAAGTGTGTGTCAGTCCTGTAGTCACAGGTACTGCTCAAAAATGGAAAGTTTTTAAAAGTCACTTTGTAAGGCCTTAAATTTTTCTGGTGCTGTAGCAAAGTAATTCAGACAGCAGGCAGGCCAGCACTCATGGTTAACATTTCATCCACCCAAGGTGCTTCCATGGTATTGATAGTAGTAAAGAATGGGATGCATTTGCCAGGATTTCCAAATTTACCTTTAATGTAACGTTTCAGTCCCTGATAAGCCATAGCAACCAAAACTAGCAACAACGGCCCCCATTACTGGGTGAGGCTTGATATGGCCAATCAAAGGTACTGCAGCATGAATGAGAGCCTAAAGTGTTTCCAATACAGCCTATTGTTGCCAAAGCTCCTAAGTATGTATCTCAGTAACAAGAACTAACACGAGAACCAAGAGGAAACGTAAATCAAAAGTAAGAAAAAAAGAAAAGAAAAGTGAAAGAAGAGTAAATAAAAAAGGATAAGCAGAGAACACAGACAAACACATATACTAAGTGTGAATACATGTATAAGGAGGGTCATAGAACTAAAAGATAATCAAGACATAGTTGCCATGTAACTTTACAGAAAACAATGCCAGTCTAGATGAACATTAAGGCCATTTGGGGCCAGGGTGTCCAATCTGTGGGTCCACCTAGCTTCTCTTTGCAGAATAATTTTCCCTCTGTCCCCACCTCTAGATAAAGGTGGTACGTGGTAGATGATAGTGTATTTTAAATCAATCACTGTATGTCCTTTTTAGACAAAGTGTCTTTCCACTGGTTGGTCCGATGTTCCCTCCAGAATGGCCATACGTATAGACGATCTGTGGTTGGCTATTCGTGTCCTCAAATCATCAGTCGTTTTCCCAATGTAAAACAGGCCACAGGTACAGTGTAGTAGGTATACAATATATATGGTTGTGCACGTCAGGCGATATCTATGTTTATACTTCATCTTCTTGGTAGGATGAGTGAAGTAAGGTCCTGTCTGTAAGGTGCTGCAGGTCGTGCAACCAAGGCATCTGAAACAAACTGGTTTCATTTTTTCCAACCAGGACTTCTTCTGATAGCAAGGATGGGGGTCTGTCTGTACCAGCATGTCCCTTAGTGATGTGGCTCTTGAAAGCCCATGCGTGGTGGTACCATATTCTTGAAAGGCAACACTGGTTCACTCTTCACGATGTCCCAGTGCTTCTCTAAGGCATGATTTATCGCTTGTGTATGTTGTCACAAAAGTGAGTTGTTACTGTAGTCCGTGAGTTTTAAGGGTGTCCAACTCCATCAGCTGTTGATCAATGATCCTCAAATGGTCCCCTCTGTCCTGGAATATTTTATACATTTCTTCCCCCTGCTTGAGACCCCCCTGTTGGCCGCCGATTGGCCACGAGTTTGCAGGGGGCGGCGTTGCAATGCTGAATACGGAGAGTGTATTGCTCTCCGCATTCAGCTAGGTCTGGTGGACCTGATCCGCACTGTCGGATCAGGTCCGCTAGACCTTTGATAAATAGGCCTCCATATCTCAAGTGGCACTTAATATTCTTGTGAAGTTTCGGGTTTCGCTTGAGCACAATCCATAACTTTCAACTTGTAATATGAGTGCTATTTAATGAAAGTATAGATTGTGCTAGAGGGATGTTTGCCGTGCTAACCCTTTTCTCCTGTTAAGTGTAGTCAGTCCACGGGTCATCCATTACTTATGGAATATATCTCTTCCTAACAGGAAACTGCAAGAGAATTACCCAGCAGAGCTGCTATATAGCTCCTCCCCTCACATATCATACTCAGTCATTCTCTTGCAGCCTAACTAAAAAGGAAGCTGTGAGAGATTTGTGGTTTATTTAGTTTATTTCTACAATCAAAAGTTTGTTATTTTTAAATGGCACCGGAGTGTGCTGTTTATTCTCAGGCAGCATTAGAAGAAGAATCTGCCTGGGTTTTTTTCTATGGTCTTAGCAGACGTAACTAAGATCCACTGGCTGTTTCTCATCTGAGGAGTGAGGTAACTTCAGAGAAGGGGAATAGCATGCAGGGCTCCCCTGCAACAAATGAGGTATGTGCAGTAATTTATTTTCTGAGGAATGGAATTGACTGAGAAAATACTGCTGATACCATTGTAAAGTAAGTTCAGCCTTAAATGCAGTGATAGCGACTGGTATCAGGCTGATGTGTGTGTGTGTGTGTGTGTACACTGAATGTATTTTTCTAAGGAATGGAATTGACTCTGAAAATACTATTAATACTGAAATAATGTATGAGCCTTAACTTCAGTAAAAACGACTGGTAGCAGGCTTATTAATAATAATACATAACTTTCAAATGTATGTTTAAAACGTTTACTGGCTTGTTAATCGTTTTTGTGAGGTACTTGGTGATAAAACTTATTAGGGCATGATTTTTACCACATGGCCATTTTTGTTTTCTGCATAGAAACAGTTTCTGAGCTTCCCCACTGTTGTAATATGAGTGGGAGGGGCCTATTTTAGCGCTTTTTTGCGCAGTAAAAATTCAGTCACAATCTGTCTACTTCATCCTCCATGATCCAGATCGTCTCTAGAGAGCTCAGGGGTCTTCAAAATCCATTTTGAGGGAGGTAATCAGGCACAGCAGTCCTGTGACAGTGTATTTGACTGTGAGAAAAAAGTTAATTATATAATTGTTATCCGTTTTTGGGTACTAAGGGGTTAATCATCCATTTGCTCGTGGGTGCAATCCTTTGCTAACTTAATACATTTACTGTGAAAATTTGGTTGCTATAACTATTTTGGTCATTGTTATTTCAACTGTGTCAGTTTTTCTGTGCTTCTTAAAGGCACAGTAATGTTTTTTATATTGCTTGTAAATTAATTTTGAAAAGTATTTCCAAGTTTGCTAGTCTCATTGCTAGTTTGTTTAAACATGTCTGACTCAGATGAATCTCTTTGTTCACTATGTTTAAAGGCCAATGTGGAGCCCAATAGAAATTTGTGTACTAATTGCATTGATGCTACTTTAAATAAAAGTCAATCTTTACATGTAAAGAAATTATCACCAGACGACGAGGGGGAAGTTATGCCGACTAACTCTCCTCACGTGTCAGTACCTTCGCCTCCCGCTCAGGAGGTGCGTGATTTTGTGGCGCCAAGTACATCAGGGAGGCCCTTACAAATCACTTTGCAAGACATGGCTACTGTTATGACAGAAGTATTATCTAAGTTGCCAGAATTAAGAGGCAAGCGCGATAGCTCTGGGTTAAGGATAGAGCGCGCGGATGAGATGAGAGCCATGTCAGATACTGTGTCACAGTTTGCAGAACTTGAGGACGGAGAGCTTCATTCTGTGGGTGACGGATCTAATCCAGGGAGACTGGATTCAGAGATTTCCAATTTTAAATTTAAGCTAGAGAACCTCCGCACATTGCTAGGGGAGGTATTAGCGGCTCTGAATGATTGTAACACGGTTGCAATTCCAGAGAAATTATGTAGGTTGGATAGATACTATGCGGTACCGGTGTGTACTGACGTATTTCCTATACCAAAAAGGCTTACAGAGATTATTAGCAAGGAGTGGGATAGACCGGGTGTGCCTTTTACCCCTCCTCCCATATTTAGGAAAATGTTTCCTATTGACGCCACCACACGAGACTTATGGCAGACGGTCCCTAAGGTGGAGGGAGCAGTTTCTACTTTAGCTAAGCGTACCACTATCCCGGTGGAGGATAGTTGTGCCTTTTCAGATCCAATGGATAAAAAATTAGAGGGTTACCTTAAGAAAATGTTTGTTCAACAAGGTTTTATTTTACAGCCCCTCGCATGCATTGCGCCTGTCACTGCTGCGGCAGCATTCTGGTTTGAGTCTCTGGAAGAGGCCATTCGCTCAGCTCCATTGGATGAAATAATCAACAAGTTTAAGACACTTAAGCTAGCTAACGCATTTGTTTCTGATGCCGTTGTGCATTTAACCAAACTTACGGCTAAGAACTCCGGATTCGCCATCCAAGCGCGCAGAGCGCTATGGCTTAAATCCTGGTCAGCTGACGTGACTTCTAAATCTAAATTGCTTAATATTCCTTTCAAAGGGCAGACCTTATTTGGGCCCGGCTTGAAAGAAATTATTGCTGACATTACGGGAGGTAAGGGCCATGCTCTACCTTAGGACAGGGCCAAATCAAAGGCCAAACAGTCTAATTTTTGTGCCTTTCGTAACTTCAAGGCAGGAGCAGCATCAACTTCCTCCGCTCCAAAACAGGAAGGAGCTGTTGCTCGTTACAGACAGGGCTGGAAAGTTAACCAGTCCTGGAACAGGGGCAAGCAGGCCAAGAAACCTGCTGCTGCCCCCAAAACAGCATGAAGAGAGGGCCCCCTATCCGGAAATGGATCTAGTGGGGGCAGACTTTCTCTCTTCGCCCAGGCTTGGGCAAGGGATGTTCAGGATCCCTGGGCGTTGGAGATCATATCTCAGGGATATCTCCTGGACTTCAAAACTTCTCCTCCACGGGGGAGATTTCATCTTTCAAGGTTATCAGCAAACCAAATAAAGAAAGAGGCGTTTCTACGCTGTGTACAAGACCTCTTACTAATGGGGGTAATCCACCCAGTTCCGCGGACGGAACACGGGCAGGGATTCTATTCAAACCTATTTGTGGTTCCCAAGAAAGAGGGAACCTTCAGGCCAATATTGGACTTAAAAATCCTAAACAAATATCTAAGAGTTCCATCATTCAAAATGGAAACTATTCGAACCATCCTTCCCATGATCCAAGAGGGTCAGTACATGACCACAGTGGATCTAAAGGATGCCTACCTTCACATACCGATTCACAAGGACCATTACCGGTATCTGAGATTTGCCTTCCTAGACAGGCATTACCAGTTTGTAGCTCTTCCCTTCGGATTAGCTACGGCTCCAAGAATCTTTACAAAAATTCTAGGATCACTTCTGGCGGTACTAAGACCGCGAGGCATAGCGGTGACTCCGTACCTAGACGACATTCTGATACAAGCGTCAAGTTTTCAAACTGCCAAGTCTCATACAGAGATAGTTCTGGCATTTCTGAGGTCGCATGGGTGGAAGGTGAACGTGGAAAAGAGTTCTCTATTACCACTTACAAGAGTTCCCTTTCTAGGGACTCTTATAGATTCTGTAGAGATGAAAATTTACCTGACAGAGGCCAGGTTATTAAAACTTCTAAATGCTTGCCGTGTCCTTCACTCCATTCCACACCCGTCAGTAGCTCAGTGCATGGAAGTAATCGGCTTAATGGTAGCAGCAATGGACATAGTACCATTTGCGCGCCTGCATCTCAGACCGCTGCAATTGTGCATGCTAAGTCAGTGGAACGGGGATTACTCAGATTTGTCCCCCCTACTAAATCTGGATCAAGAGACCAGAGATTCTCTTCTATGGTGGCTTTCTCGGCCACATCTGTCCAAGGGGATGACCTTTCGCAGGCCAGATTGGACGATTGTAACAACAGACGCCAGCCTTCTAGGCTGGGGAGCAGTCTGGAATTCCCTGAAGGCTCAGGGATTATGGACTCAGGAGGAGAAACTCCTCCCAATAAATATTCTGGAATTAAGAGCAATATTCAATGCTCTCCTAGCTTGGCCTCAGTTAGCAACTCTGAGGTTCATCAGATTTCAGTCAGACAACATCACGACTGTGGCTTACATCAACCATCAAGGGGGAACCAGAAGTTCCCTAGCGATGTTGGAAGTCTCAAAGATAATTCGCTGGGCAGAGTCTCACTCTTGCCACCTGTCAGCGATCTACATCCCAGGCGTGGAGAACTGGGAGGCGGATTTTCTAAGTCGCCAGACTTTTCATCCGGGGGAGTGGGAGCTTCATCCGGAGGTCTTTGCTCAACTGATTCGTCGTTGGGGCAAACCAGATCTGGATCTCATGGCGTCTCGTCAGAACGCCAAGCTTCCTTGTTGCGGATCCAGGTCCAGGGACCCGGGAGCGGTGCTGATAGATGCTCTGACAGCTCCTTGGGTATTCAACATGGCTTATGTGTTTCCACCATTCCCGATGCTTCCTCGTTTGATTGCCAAGATCAAACAGGAGAGAGCTTCGGTGATTCTGATAGCGCCTGCGTGGCCACGCAGGACCTGGTATGCAGACCTAGTGGACATGTCGTCCTGTCCACCGTGGTCTCTGCCTCTGAGACAGGACCTTCTAATTCAGGGTCCTTTCAAACATCCAAATCTAATTTCTCTGAGGCTGACTGCATGGAGATTGAACGCTTGATTCTATCAAAGCGTGGCTTCTCGGAGTCGGTTATTGATACCTTAATACAGGCTAGGAAGCCTGTTACCAGAAAAATTTACCATAAGATATGGCGTAAATATTTACATTGGTGCGAATCCAAGAGTTACTCATGGAGTAAGGTTAGGATTCTTAGGATATTGTCCTTTCTACAAGAGGGTTTAGAAAAGGGCTTATCTACTAGTTCGTTAAAGGGACAGATTTCTGCTCTGTCTATTCTTCTACACAAACGTCTGGCTGAAGTTCCAGACGTTCAGGCTTTCTGTCAGGCTTTAACTAGGATTAAGCCTGTGTTTAAGTCTGTTGCTCCACCGTGGAGCTTAAACTTAGTTCTTAATGTTCTTCAAGGCGTTCCATTTGAACCCCTTCATTCCATTGATATCAAGCTGTTATCTTGGAAAGTTCTGTTTTTGATGGCTATTTCCTCGGCTCGAAGAGTCTCTGAGTTATCTGCCTTACATTGTGATTCTCCTTATCTGATTTTTCATTCAGACAAGGTAGTCCTGCGTACTAAACCTGGGTTCTTACCTAAGGTAGTTACTAACAGGAATATCAATCAAGAGATTGTTGTTCCATCTCTGTGTCCTAACCCTTCTTCAAAGAAGGAACGACTTTTGCATAATCTGGACGTAGTCCATGCCCTGAAATTCTATTTGCAGGCAACTAAGGATTTTCGTCAAACTTCTTCCCTGTTTGTTGTTTACTCTGGACAGAGGAGAGGTCACGCTTAGCCTATGAGACTGCTGGACAGCAGCCTCCGAGCTGTGGCTTCCACCTGGGCCTTTAAAAATGAGGCCTCTGTTGAACAGATTTGCAAGGCTGCGACTTGGTCTTCGCTTCACACTTTTTCAAAATTTTACAAATTTGACACTTTTGCTTCGTCGGAGGCTATTTTTGGGAGAAAGGTACTTCAGGCAGTGGTTCCTTCTGTTTAATGTTCCTGCCTTGTCCCTCCCTTCATCCGTGTACTTTAGCTTTGGTATTGGTATTCCATAAGTAATGGATGACCCGGGACTGACTACACTTAACAGGAGAAAACATAATTTATGCTTACCTGATAAATTCCTTTCTCCTGTAGTGTAGTCAGTCCACGGTCCGCCCTGTTTTTACGGCAGGTCTAAATTTTAATTAAACTCCAGTCACCACTGTACCCTATGGTTCCTCCTTTCTCGTCTGCTTTGGTCGAATGACTGAGTATGATATGTGAGGGGAGGAGCTATATAGCAGCTCTGCTGGGTAATTCTCTTGCAGTTTCCTGTTAGGAAGAGATATATTCCATAAGTAAAGGATGACCCGTGGACTGACTACAGTACAGGAGAAAGGAATTTATCAGGTAAGCATAAATTATGTTTTCTGGTAAATAGGATTTAGCATGGACTTGAAATGTCAAGTAGTGCGCTAATGTTAGCGCGGTCCAGCAAAAATACTTAACGTATCCTGCGCTATGATTAGTGCGCCACTTATAATCTGACCCTATGTTGGTATTTACTTATTTTTGGAATCCACTTGGACTGAAACCATTTTGTTACATTTACATTTTATTTTTCTTATTTCTTTGTAATCTTATACAACCTATAGATGTATTTGTATAACTATCAAGGTATATTTGTAATATGTTGTATTGTATTGTTTTATTTTCATATATAAGAAAACAGAATTTAATTGTTTTGTTTTTTTTAAACTTCCCCAGTCACTGATTGGTGCTTACAGTCTTGTGCACAAGTTTGGTTGACTGGAAAGCAACCTAGTGCATGGTGTCTGTATATCAAACAGCCCCTGTTAAGGCTCAGAGGTCATCACAGGTCATGTGCACAAGGTGCTGAGCTAAGACTTAAAATACTAAAAAATGTCTAACTCACTACATTCCATCTCCATCAAGGTATTGATTTTTATGTTCTATAATTTAGAAATTAAAACATTCTTACAGTAATCCACTTTTATTTTTATTTTTTACAGATGCAAATCTGCCAGAAATAAGCGTAAACAAGATAATTGACAATGTGGACAGTACAGATGGGTCCTGGTAATCTCTGACCCTAATCTTCCATCACTTCATCCACCTGCATCTACTAACTTCATACAGCTTGAATCCATCTAACAGATTCTGCAGCTGGACCATGCACCCAGAGATCAAAGCCTCTGATATCGTTGTATGTTCCCCTAGGTACATCCATATATGTCAGGGAGAGAAACTGAAATAACCTAATACAAATGAGCAAGTCCATCACTGCTCATAGAATTTTTTGTCAGTAATTTTTTGTTCTTAAAGTGACACTTTGAGATGGCAATATAAAATGATAAACTGTGTGTGTCTATATATATATATATTCATTATTTATTTATACAAGCGCAAAAACCAAGACTATCATGTACATGATAACCTACTCACGCACAATCCCAATCCCAATTGCATATTTTCATTTGCGCTAACCTGACATGAAAATATGAATATTTCACATTGCAATGTTCTGATAGTATTTTTGTACAAAATATATCTATACATACACACATATATATATATATATATATATATATATATATATATATATATATTTACATTTACATATATACATTTACATACATACATTTACAATAAATACATAGTTAAAACCTTTTTAAAAAAATGAATATTGCATAAATATTTTTTTTTCATGTTTTCATCTACTTAACTGCAAAGGGCACATATATGTCTATATATGTGTACATTTGTATTTAAGTGTTTATATATGTCTGTAAATAAATATATATATATATATATATATATATATATATATATATATATATATCAAACGAAAAAAGTGATATCCAGGCTGCAGTTAAAAACAAAGTCTTTATTGTTTTCCACTTGGGATAAAAAATGAAAAGATAGGGGGATCCAGCATAACAGTGTTACCAAAGTTATTCCGCTAACATGTTTCGGTAAAGACCGTAATCATAGCTATGATTACGGTCTTTACCGAAACATGTTAGCGGAATAACTTTGGTAACACTGTTATGCTGGATCCCCCTATCTTTTCATTTTTTATCCCAAGTGGAAAACAATAAAGACTTTGTTTTTAACTGCAGCCTGGATATCACTTTTTTCGTTTGATGTCTATTTTTCCAGCGCTCTGGGCTGCATCAGGAGCGTGCCTTTATTCCACTCCCCCTACTACTGTCAACATTGGGCATCCCCTCCGACGTTGAACTCTGAAAGCCTCCTGGTAGGCTAATCAACTCCATTGGCTGTGACGCCCGACGCCCATCACATGACCGGAACCGGCTGGATAGTGGCATCAAGGCTGTCTCAGATGCCGTGGATCACGGAGCATTCAGCAGGATTCTCTCATTCAAGTTGAAAGTTTGAAACTACAAGCAAGAAGGGTGAGTCATACAGCTACTAGCTGTTTGGGTATTGCTATCGATATCCTGTGGCAACACTGTATTGCCTATTTGAGGGTGACGTATTTACCGTTTGCCTTATATGAGACTCACCTGCTCACTCCAATGATGAACTTTATTCCTGCTATCTTTGCTTGAGGGAATGTTTGTGCTTTTTGGTTTTGGATATTGCGGTTTTCTACAGTGAATTGTCTTTTAAACCTGCATAAGGGGTCGAGTGGAATAGATATCCACATGGTGGCTTTACAAATATTTATATTCAGGAGTCCCTTTACTTTATCCTCTTTGTTTGTTATATATATATATATATATATATATATATATATATATATATATATATATATATATATATATATACATATAAATACATAAATACAAATGTACACATATATAAACACACACATATATATATATATATATATATATATACACACACAGTACATAAACATCTTTAGAGATGTATATGTACACTGTGTGCAGAATTATTAGGCAAATGAGTATTTTGACCACATCATCCTCTTTATGCATGTTGTCTTACTCCAAGCTGTATAGGCTCGAAAGCCTACTACCAATTAAGCATATTAGGTGATGTGCATCTCTGTAATGAGAAGGGGTGTGGTCTAATGACATCAACACCCTATATCAGGTGTGCATAATTATTAGGCAACTTCCTTTCCTTTGGCAAAATGGGTCAAAAGAAGGACTTGACAGGCTCAGAAAAGTCAAAAATAGTGAGATATCTTGCAGAGGGATGCATCACTCTTAAAATTGCAAAGCTTCTGAAGCGTGATCATCGAACAATCAAGCGTTTCATTCAAAATAGTCAACAGGGTCGCAAGAAGCGTGTGGAAAAACCAAGGCGCAAAATAACTGCCCATGAATTGAGAAAAGTCAAGCGTGCAGCTGCCAAGATGCCACTTGCCACCAGTTTGGCCATATTTCAGAGCTGCAACATCACTGGAGTGCCCAAAAGCACAAGGTGTGCAATACTCAGAGACATGGCCAAGGTAAGAAAGGCTGAAAGACGACCACCACTGAACAAGACACACAAGCTGAAACGTCAAGACTGGGCCAAGAAATATCTCAAGACTGATTTTTCTAAGGTTTTATGGACTGATGAAATGAGAGTGAGTCTTGATGGGCCAGATGGATGGGCCCGTGGCTGGATTGGTAAAGGGCAGAGAGCTCCAGTCCGACTCAGACGCCAGCAAGGTGGAGGTGGAGTACTGGTTTGGGCTGGTATCATCAAAGATGAGCTTGTGGGGCCTTTTCGGGTTGAGGATGGAGTCAAGCTCAACTCCCAGTCCTACTGCCAGTTTCTGGAAGACACCGTCTTCAAGCAGTGGTACAGGAAGAAGTCTGCATCCTTCAAGAAAAACATGATTTTCATGCAGGACAATGCTCCATCACACGCGTCCAAGTACTCCACAGCGTGGCTGGCAAGAAAGGGTATAAAAGAAGAAAATCTAATGACATGGCCTCCTTGTTCACCTGATCTGAACCCCATTGAGAACCTGTGGTCCATCATCAAATGTGAGATTTACAAGGAGGGAAAACAGTACACCTCTCTGAACAGTGTCTGGGAGGCTGTGGTTGCTGCTGCACGCAATGTTGATGGTGAACAGATCAAAACACTGACAGAATCCATGGATGGCAGGCTTTTGAGTGTCCTTGCAAATAAAGGTGGCTATATTGGTCACTGATTTGTTTTTGTTTTGTTTTTGAATGTCAGAAATGTATATTTGTGAATGTTGAGATGTTATATTGGTTTCACTGGTAAAAATAAATAATTTAAATGGGTATATATTTGTTTTTTGTTAAGTTGCCTAATAATTATGCACAGTAATACTCACCTGCACACACAGATATCCCCCTAAATTAGCTATAACTAAAAACAAACTAAAAACTACTTCCAAAACTATTCAGCTTTGATATTAATGAGTTTTTTGGGTTCATTGAGAACATGGTTGTTGTTCAATAATAAAATGAATCCTCAAAAATACAACTTGCCTAATAATTCTGCACTCCCTGTATGTGTGTCTATCTCATATCTTTTTTGGCAATTTTTTTTGTAATAATTTCTATCAGATGGTGTTATTATGAGTGTAACTGTACTGTGTAATTTATTTTTGATGTGTTTTGTGCTATTTTTGTAGTTGTGAGAAACAGTTAAGCAGAGCTCTAAGGACACGGTAATCTTTCTAGCATAAATCTCAATTTTGCTCAAGCGATCGCGTTTACTTTAAACTTTTAATACTTGTAATACTACCGGAAAACCCAACATGCGCAAACACCCATGATATACCCCTTATCGCTTGCAAGTAACTTTTAGCGCTCCACTCGTAATCTGGCTCTAAAGGTTAACACATGGGGCCTATCTATCAAGCTCCGTACGGAGCTTGAGGGCCCGTGTTTATGGCGAGCCTGCAGGCTCGCCAGAAACAACAGTTATGAAACAGAGGTCTAAAGACCGCTGCTCCATAACCCTGTCCGCCTACTCTGATGAGGCGGACAGGAATTGCCGGAATTCAACCCGATCGAGTACGATCGGGTTGTTTGTCACCCCCTGAGTCTGCAGGGGGTGGCGTTGCACCAGCAGCTCACAAGAGCTGCTGGAGCAATGCTGAATACAGAGAGCATATTGCTCTCCGCATTCAGCAATGTTTGTCGGACCTGATCCTCACTGTCGGATCAGGTCCAAAAGACATTTCATAAATAGGCCTCATGTTGTGAATATTTAAACTAACAAAACTTTAAAAAATACTTCATGTTATTCTCTGACTAATCTATTTTTTGAATGTATTAGAATGTATTATTCTATCCCTTTAAGCTTGTGTAAACAAAACTTAGTATTGAACCACTGGGTAACCTACAATCAGGGTGGATTTGGTTTAATTTAAATCTTTTTAAATCACTAGTTAGTAAGACCAGATTTAAATCCTGGTTTTCTACATAAAGGTTTCATTTTTAGAATAATAATTTTTATGGTTATTTTTCCAGTTATATCAGAAAATTATTGGTTTAGTTATATACCACCCTATGTAATAAAAGGCCAGGTATGTTTGTCAGATGCAGTCATGTGCAGTAGAGACTGCACAAGGACAAACATACCTGGCCTTGAGCAGCAGAGGAGTGTGCACTGTTGAAGCTGCCTGGTGGAGGCGTGACCGGGCGTGCTGTGATAGGGGCCTGACCTGGCATGCCGTGATGAGGGCATGGTCGTGCAGGAGCGCACGTGAAGGGGCATGGCCGACGGGAGCAGCCGTGGTGGCAGCGGCATGGTCAAGTGAGATAGAAAAACAGAGGGGAGAGCAAACCAGAGGGGAGAGAGGAGGGGGAGAGAGAGAGACCAAAAGAGAGTGGGGAGAGACCAAAAGAGAGGAGGGAAAGAGCAAAAGAGAGGGGGGGGAAAGAGAGAAAGCGAGCAAAGAGAGGGGGGAGAGAGAGCAAAAGAGGGGAGAGAGAGCAAAAGAGAGGAGGGAGAAGCAAAAGAGAAGGAGAGAGAGAGCAAAAGAGAGGAGGGAGAGAGAGAGCAAAAGAGGGGGGAGAGAGAGCAAAAGAGGGGGGGGAGAGAGAGAGAGCAAAAGAGGGGGAAGAAAGTGAGAGAGCAAAAGAGGGGGGAGAGAGAGCAAAAGAGGGGGGAGCAAAAGAGGAGGAGAAAGAGAGCAAAAGAGGAGGAGAAAGAGAGCAAAAAAGGGGGGAGAGAGCAAAAGAGGGGGAGAGAGAGCACAAAAGAGGGGGAGAGAGAGAACACAAAAGAGGTGGTGAGAGAGAGCGCAAAAGAGGGGGAGAGAGAGCTTAAAAGAGGGGGAGAGAGAGCACAAAAGAGGGGGAGAGAGAGCTCAAAAGGAGGGAGGGAGAGAGTGCAAAAGAGGGGGAGAGAGAGAGCTCAAAATAGAGGGGGAGAGAGAGAGCGCAAAAGAGGGGGGAGAGAGAGTGCAAAAGAGAAGGGGGAGATAGCGCAAAAGAGGGAGAGAGAGAGCGCAAAAGAGAGGGGGAAAGAGCGCAAAAGAGAAGGGGGAGAGAGAGCGCTAAAGAGGGAGAGAGAGAGCACAAAAGAGAGGGGGAAAGAGTGCAAAAAAGAGGGAGGGAGAGAGAGCAAAAGAGAGGGGGGGAGAGAGAGAGAGCAAAAGAGAGGGGGAAAGAGAGCAAAAGAGAGGAGAGAGAGAGCAAAAGAGAGGGGGAGAGAGAGCAAAAGAGGGGGAGAGAGAGAGAGAGAGAAAGAGCAAAAGAGGGGGGAGAGAGCAAAAGAGGGGGGAGAGAGCAAAAGAGGGGGAGAGAGAGAGCAAAAGAGGGGGGAGAGAGAAAAAGAGGAGGAGAAAGAGAGCAAAAGAGGGGGAGAGAGCAAAGAGGAGGAGAAAGAGAGCAAAAGAGGGGGAGAGAGAGCAAAAGAGGGGGGAGAGAGAGAAATCGCGCAAAAGAGAGGGGGGAGAGAGAGGGAGCAAGGGTTGGAACAGCTGTATTTAAAAAAATTGGCCCGTGTACACAGGCTTTAGGACTAGTTAGAAATAAATAGATAAGTGATATTATTATTATAAAAGGAGGGGGGGGAGAGAGCAAAAGAGGGGGAGAGAGAGAAAAAAAGAGGGGGGAGAGAGAGAGAGCAAAAGAGGGGGGAGAGAGCAAAAGAGGGGGGAGAGAGAGCTAAAGAGGGGGGAGAGAGCGCAAAAGAGGGGGAGAGAGAGCACAAAAGAGAAGGGGGAGAGATAACGCAAAAGAGGGAGAGAGAGGGCACAAAAGAGAGGGGGAGAGAGTGCAAAAGAGAGGGGGAGAGAGAGAGAGAGCAAAAGAGAGGGGGAGGGAGAGAGAGAGCAAAAGAGAGGGGGAGAGTGAGCAAAAGAGAGGAGAGCAAAAGAGAGGAGAGAGAGAGAGAAAAAAAGAGGGGGGAGAGAGAGAGAGAGCAAAAGAGGGGGGAGAGAGCAAAAGATGGGGGAGAGAGAGCTAAAGAGGGGGGAGAGAGAGAGCGCAAAAGAGGGGGAGAGAGAGCACAAAAGAGGGGGAGAGAGAGCACAAAAGAGGGGAGAGAGAGTTCAAAAGGAGGGAAGAGAGAGAGAGTGCAAAAGAGGGAGAGAGAGAGAGAGCTCAAAAGAGAGGGGAAGAGAGCACAAAAGAGGGGGGAGAGAGAGCGCAAAAGAGAAGGGGGAGAGAGCACAAAAGAGGGAGAGAGAGAGCGCAAAAAGAGGGGGAGAGAGCTCAAAAGAGAAGGGGGAGAGAGAACGCAAAAGAGGGAGAGAGAGGGCACAAAAGAGATGGGGGAGAGAGCGCAAAAGAGAGGGGGAGATAGAGAGCAAAAGAGAGGGGGAGGGAGAGAGAGAGAGCAAAAGAGAGGGGGAGAGTGAGCAAAAGAGAGGAGAGCAAAAGAGAGGAGAGAGAGAGCAAAAGAGGGGGAGAGAGAGCAAAAGAGGAGGGAGAGAGAGAGAGAAAAAGAGGGGGGAGAGAGAGAGCAAAAGAGAAGGGGGAGAGAGCACAAAAGAGGGAGAGAGAGAGCGCAAAAAGAGGGGAAGAGAGCGCAAAAGAGAAGGGGGAGAGAGAACGCAAAAGAGGGAGAGAGAGGGCACAAAAGAGAGGGGGGAGAGCGCAAAAGAGAGGGGGAGAGAGAGAGCAAAAGAGAGGGGGAGGGAGAGAGAGAGAGCAAAAGAGAGGGGGAGAGTGAGCAAAAGAGAGGAGAGCAAAAGAGAGGAGAGAGAGAGAGCAAAAGAGGGGGAGAGAGAGCAAAAGAGGAGGGAGAGAGAGAGAGAAAAAGAGGGGGGAGAGAGAGAGAGCAAAAGAGGGGGGGAGAGAGAGAGAGCAAAAGAGTGGGGGAGGGGGAGAGAGAGAGAGCAAAAGAGGGGGGAGAGAGAGAGCAAAAGAGGGGGGGAGAGAGCAAAAGAGGGGGGAGAGAGAGAGAGCAAAAGAGGAGGGAGAGAGAGAGGATAAGAGGGGGGAGAGAGCAAAACAGGAGGAGAGAGAGAGCTAAAGAGGGGGGAGAGAGAGCAAAAAAGGGGGAAGAGAGAGCAAAAGAGGGGGAAGAGAGAGAGAACAAAAGAGGGGGTGAGAGAGCAAACGAGGGGGGAGAGAGAGAGAGCGCAAAAGAGAGGGGGGGAGAGAGAGGGAGCAAGGGTTGGAACAGCTATATTTTAAAAAATTGGCCCGTGTACACAGGCTTTAGGACTAGTTAGAAATAAATAGATAATTGTGATATTATTATTATCCAATAATTCATATTTGATTAACTTTTCACTTTATTATGGGGAGAAAAATAATCATTTCCTCAACAATAATAACAATTTAAATAATTTTATTTATTTAAAGAAAAAATATAATTACTTTATTAATAATAATAATAATAACAATTTAAATAGTTTTATTTAACTAAAACAATAACATTATATGTTTCAATTTAATTTTTACTGCTATTCCACTCCAACCGCTCTTTTATTTACTGAGGTTTTGGAAACAAACGGCTAGATTACGAGTTTTGCGGTACAGCTATACCGCTGAAAAATTGCCCATTGCGCGGGGAATGGCCGGGAATGCATATTACGAGTCGTAGAGGTATAGCTATACTGCAAGCATTTTAGCCTGTAATGCAACGGATGCAATGAAAATCCCGCACTCAAACGTCATTTGTTTGAGTGCGGGGTTTCCATTGCGTCCGTATTTTAGGTTATGCATTTCGGATAAAAGACTTGCGTTACAGCTTATACCGACACGATCCATACTGCCATCTGAGACCAGTAGTTATGGATTTTGCAAAACAAAAATGTTTCACAAAACTCATAACTAAAATGTTACAAAGTACACTAACACCACATAAACTACCTATTAACCCCTTAACCTTCACCCTCCCTCATCGCAAACACTATATTACACTTATTAACCCCTAATTTGCCACCCACATCATGACTATTAAATAAACTTATTAACCCCTAATCTGCCGCCCCATCGCCGACACTGTATAAATCAATTAACACCTAAACTGCCACTCCCCGACATTGCCAACACTAATAAAAGTTATTAACCCCTAATCCACCACTCCCAACATCGCTGACACCTAAATAAACCTATTAACCCCTAAACCACCGGCCCCCCACATCGCCAACACTTTAATAAAGTTTTAACCCCTAAGCCTCCAGCCCCCCATATCGTAACTACTAAACTAAACCTAATAACCCTTAAACCGCTGCCCCCCTCATAGCAAAACACTAAAATAAACTATTAACCCGTAAACATAACACCCCTAACCTACAATAAACTACAACTATTAACCCCTATATAACAATATAACTATCTTTAAAAAAAAAAAAAAAAGAAACAAGTTTAAACTATAAATTAACCTAACATAACTATGTTAAAAAAACTACGAACTGAAAAATCTAAAAAACTAACGGCTAGATTTAGAGTTTTGCGGCCAAATGGGTGCGTTAGCTACGCGTCTTTTTTTTCTAGCGCTGCTTCTAAACAACGCTGGTATTTAGAGTTCTCTGAAGGGCTGCGTTAGGCTCCAAAAAGGGAGCGTAAAGGCATTTTAATCTAACGAAATAAATTAAATATTGTTAACTACAGTATTCCTATTTAAAGCTAAATACTTACCTGTAAAATAAACCCTAATATAGCTACAATATTGGCTGTTCCGATCAGCCAATAGAATGCGAGCTCAATCCGATTGGCTAATTAGATCAGCCAATCCGATTGAACTTGAATCTGATTGGCTGATTTTTCCTACCTTAATTCCGATTGGCTGATAGAATCCTATATTATATTGTAGCTATATTAGGGTTTATTTTACAGGTATTTAGCTTTAAATAGGAATACTTTAGTTAATAATATTTAATTTATTTAGTTAGATTAAAATTATATTTAACTTAGGGGGGTGTTAGGGTTAGGGTTAGACTTAGCTTTAGGGGTTAATACATTTATTATAGTAGCGGCGAGGTCCGGTCGGCAGATTAGGGGTTAATACTTGAAGTTAGGTGGCGGCGATGTTAGGGAGGGCAGATTAGGGGTTAATACTATTTATTATAGGGTTTGCGAGGTGGGAGTGTGGTGGTTTAGGGGTTAATACATTTATTAGTGTAGCGGCGAGGTCCGGTCGGCAGATTAGGGGTTAATAAGTGTAGGTAGGTAGCAGCGAAGTTGGGGGGGGCAGATTAGGGGTTAATAAATATTATGCAGGTGTCGGCGATGTTAGGGGCAGCAGTTTAGGGGTTCATAGGGATAATATAGGGGGCGGTGGTGTGCGGTCGGCAGATTAGGGGTTAAAAATATTTATTATAGTGGCGGCGATGTGGGGGGGCCTCGGTTTAGGGGTACATAGGTAGTTTATGGGTGTTACTGTACTTTAGAGCACAGTAGTTAAGAGCTTTATAAACCGGCGTTAGCCCAGAAAGCTCTTAACTACTGACTTTTTTCTGCGGCTGGAGTCTTGTCGGTAGAGGGTCTACTGCTCACTTCAGCCAAGACTCTAAATACCGGCGTTAGGAAGATCCCATTGAAAAGATAGGATACGCAATTGGCGTAAGGGGATCTGCGGTATGGAAAAGTTGCGGCTTGAAAGTGAGCGTTAGACCCTTTCCTGGCTGACTCTGAATACCAGCGGGCGGCCAAAAGCAGCTTTAGGAACCCTAAACGCTGCTTTTGACGGCTACCGCAGAACTCTAAATCTAGCGGTAAATTATGAAAAATAAAAAACTCTAAGATTACAAAAAATAATAAACAAAATGATCAAAAATAAAAACAATTACACATAATCTAATAGCCCTATAAAAATAAAAAAGCCCCCCAAAATAAAAACACTCCCTAACCTATAATAAACTACCAATAGCCCTTAAAAGGGCCTTTTGTAGGGCATTGCCTTAAGTTAAACATCTCTTTTACCCTAAAAATTCCCCCCTAAAAGTAACCCCTCCACCCAACCAACCAATAGTATTTCAAAAGCTCTCATCCTTTTGGCTGATTTGAATTTGAAGAATCAAATCAGTCATTAGGAATGCAAGTTACGCCGTTTTGAAATGGGTACCTTGCATTCCACTTCAGTGTACGGTGGTGACTGTATGAGGAGGACGCTACGTGCAGGATGTCATTGTCCTCCAGGATAGCTCCACTCCGTGCCGCCGGGATGAAGATACAAAATGCCCTAGAGATTGATGAAGGTGTCGCCACCTGGATGAAGACTTCTTGTCGCCTTGATAAAGATGGACTTCAGGAACCGTGAGTAGATTTGTGTGCTTTTTTTTTTTAGATTAGGGCTTTGGGCACTTGTAAAAGAGCTGAATGCCCTTTTAACGGCAATGCCCATACAAATGCCCCTTTAGGGACAATGGGTAGCTTAGGATTTTTGAGAGTTAGGTTTTCTATTTTGGGGGGGGTTTACTTTTAGGGGGGACTGATTTTTTAAGGTAAAAGAGCTGTTTAACTTAGTGTAATGCCCTAAAAAAGGTCCCTTTAAGGGTTATTGGTAGTTCATTGTAGGTTAGGGGGTGTTTTTATTTTGAGGGGGTGTCACGGATACCAAACAACAACAAGGCTACCCCCACCCCCCTACTGCCTGGCTGACTCCTTTCTACATCAGATTTGGCCATTGCAGGGCTTACAGGATCTTACATATTTGTGATATCTGCTGTTTTTACTATATGAACTTTGTAAGAGAAGAGCTGATCTCTGACCAGGAAAACCCTTCTAGGCTCCCGGTCGGCCGTATCACCCCTGGTGGCTCCAGATGCCCTTTGCCCCTGAGCTCTGCTCTTTTGGGGATTGGTAGCCCCTAGGGAGGGCAAGAGGTCGGGGAATTACCGGAGGGGAGCTCCTTCGGGAACCAGGGGTTTTATACACACCAAACCCCCTATATTTACTGGGCTGTAACTCTGGTCCCCAGTAACGAATCACACCGTTTTTTGGACTGAGGCATCTAGGGACTGAGAGCTTTCAAATGACACAATGGAAGTGCCACCGCTCCCCCGGGATCACCCCAAAACCACCACCCCTGGATCTTGGGACTCTGTGGGACTGTGGCTGCTAGAGCAGACGCCAGCCTGTCTGGAGGGACAGAAAATAGCGGGAGATTTGGGGGTAAGATAATACCCTTTGCTTTTGTATAAAAGGATTGTGTGTTTCCTAATAAAATCAGTTTTTGTTTCACCTCAATGCTAGTCTGTCTAGTTATTTGGGTGGGGATTGCTATAATCACTTTCTCTGCTACATAGTAACCTGTTTTCAGGGATAGGAAGGACCCTCTGGCAAAGTTACACAGTCGGGGTAGCCAGAGTCTGTCACAGGGTGGGATCCTGAATACTGGTGCTGTCTGGTATCAGGGTGGGCTACTGGCTGTAATCACTTGGTGGCTACACAGCTGCAGTCAGCAGGGAGGAAGCAGGACCCTTTTGGTGGAGCTACCCAGTCGGAGTAGCCGGGTATTTTTGATAATTTCGTTTATTATTTTTTGTAATCTTAGAGTTTTTTTTTTTTCTGAATTTAGTGTTTATTATTTTTTGAAATTTTAGATTTTTTACATTTTAGGGTGTTAGGTTTAGGGGTTAATAGTTTAATTTAGTGTTTTATGATGTGGGGGTGGCAGTTTAGGGGTTAATATGTTTAGTTTACTAGTTACAAGGTTGGGGGCTGGAGGTTTAGGGGTTAATAGGTTTAGTTTATTAGTTGCAATATGGGGGGTTATTATAGTGTTTTGTGATGTGGGGGGGCGGCGGTTTAGGGGTTAATAGGTTTAGGTGATGCAATGTTGGGGGCGGCGGATTAGGGGTTATTAACTTTTATTAGTGTCAGCAATGTAGGGGAGTAGCGGAGTAGGGGTTAATAACTTTTATTAGTGTCAGCGATTTCTTTCCATTTAAGGGACACTGAACCCAAATTTCTTATTTTGTGATTCATATAGAGCATGCAATTTTAAGCAACTTTCTAATTTACTCCTATTATCAATTTTTCTTTGTTCTCTTGCTATCTTTATTTGAAAAAGAAGACATCTAAGCTAAGGAGCCAGACAATTTTTGGTTCAGAACCATGGACAGCACTTGTTTATTGGTGTTATCCAATCAACAAGGACAACCCAGTTTGTTCACCAAAAATGGGCCGGCATCTAAACTTACATTCTTGCTTTTCATATAAAAATACCAAGAGAATGAAGAAAATGTGATAATAGGAGTAAATTAGAAAGTTGCCTAAAATTGCATGCTCTATCTGAATCACAAAAGAAAAAAAATGGGTTCAGTGTCCCTTTAAGGACCAGGGCTATTTTTACATTTCTGCGGTGTTTGTGTTTAGCTGTAATTTTCCTCTTACTCATTTACTGTACCCACACATATTATATACCGTTTTTCTCGCCATTAAACGTACTTTCTAAATATAAAGAAAGAGAAAACAGAAGCGCCACATGGCCCAATATTGTTTGGTCCAAAACTTGTAGATCTTAGAGTAATAAACAAACTCACATTTGGTAGAGCACCTCAATTAGTGCTAAATAAGCAGTCTGGGATCTATTCGGTCACCCAGAAGACCAACTTCCTGCACAGAAACTGATGTCTGTGTGGACAGAAAGGAGACACAGGTGCCTGTATGGCCTAGTATTGTTAGTACAAAGACTCAGATACAAACAATGAGAAGAATGGTACTCACAATAGATAAAGCACCTCTTTTGATGCTATAGAAGCGTGAAGGGATCAATTCAGTCACCCCACAGACTTGTAGCCAGGCATCCAAGTGGATTCAGTAGTGCAGAGGATCCCACAGTGAACCAGAAGGTGATTTTCCTCAGATAAAAAGGAAGAAATATCCCAAAGAAAATACAGCAAGTGTTCAAATGCTATAAAATGACTTTAATAAAAATTATAAAATCACAGGCAACGCGTTTCTCAGCCAATAGCTGTTTCATCAGGCTTCATAAAATGTTTACTGAACACTTGCTAAATATACCCTAAACCCAAATAAAATAATGTTAAATATAACTTTATTTTCATCATATCTTATAATTTACTATAAATGTTTTATAAAATATGAGGAAAAAATGAAAAAAACACACTTTTTCTAACTTTGACCCCCAAAATCTGTTACACATCTACAACCACCAAAAAACACCCATGATAAATAGTTTCTAAATTTTGTCCTGAGTTTAGAAATACCCAATGTTTACATGTTCTTTGCTTTTTTTGCAAGTTATAGGGCAATAAATACAAGTAGCACTTTGCTATTTCCAAACCACTTTTTTTCAAAATTAGCGCTAGTTACATTGGGACACTGATATCTTTCAGGAATCCCTAAATATCCCTAGACATGTATATATATATTTTTTTAAAAGACATCCCAAAATATTGATCAAGGACCATTTTGGTATATTTCATGCCACCATTTCACCGCCAAATGCGATCAAATAAAATGAATCGTTCACATTTTCACAAATTTTTTCACAAACTTTATGTTTGAAATTATTTACAAACAACTTGTGCAATTATGGCATAAATGCTTCTCTGGGATCCCCTTTGTTCAGAAATAGCAGACATATATGGCTTTGGTGTTGCTTTTTGGTAATTAGAAGGCCACTAAATGCTGCTGCGCATCACACGTGTATTATGCCCAGCAGTGCAGGGGTTAATTAGATAGCTTGTAGGGAGCTTGCAGGGTTAATTTTAGCTTTAGTGTAGAGATCAGACTCCCACCTGACACATCCCACCCCCTGATCCCTCCCAAACATCTCTCTTCCCTCCCCCACCCCACAATTGTCCCCGCCATCTTAAGTACTGGCAGAAAGTCTGCCAGTACTAAAATAAAAGGCTTTTTTTTATTATTATTTTTTTTTAAATATCTGTTTAGCTGTAATGGACCCCCCCCCCCTTAGCCCCCAACCCCTCTGATCCCCCCAAACAGCTCTATAACCCTTGCCCACAACCTATTTGCTGCCATCTTGGGTACTGGCAGCTGTCTGCCAGTACCCAATTTGCCTCCCAAAAATGTTTTATTTTTATTTTTTTAATGTAATTAAAATGTTTCTGTAGTGTAGCTGCCCCCCCCTCAATACCCTCCTCCCTCTCCCCCTCCCAGATCCTTTTGACTGTTATTTCCCCCCCCTCCCTCTCCCTCACTCCCATTCATTCATTCATTGGTGGCAGTGGTTGTTAAGCAATCGCGCGCACACATGTGCGCACGCTCCCTGCAGGCCCCCCGCATGCTCCCGGCACCCGGCGTGCACATTGCTCATTGAGGAACCGGATGCCGGGTAGTGATGGGCCACCCAACCGCCTCCCTGCAGCTGCTCCCACCCACCAATGATCGGGCCCATCGCTACCGGTGCAGAGAGGGCCACACCGGTTTTGGAAAAAAGGTATTGCAGTGATGCCTCAATATCGAGGCATCACAGCAATACCTTAAAAGCGGCTGGAAGCGATCAGGATCGCTTCCAGTCGCTTTAAACCCTAATGTCGTACAGGGTACGTCGCTGGTCTTTAAAGACCAGGTTGTGTGCGACGTACCCTGTACGACATGCATCGTTATAGGGTTAAACGTAGCTTTCTTTTCCCTATAGACATCAATGGGGTTGCGTTACGGCGATCTCCATTCCGCGATCGCAGGTGTTAGTTTTTTTTTCTAACACTCTCTCCCCATTGATGCCTATAGGGGAAAGCATGCACAAGCACGTCAAGTCAGCCTTTGGCTTTTGTGCGGTATGGAGCTTGACACACCATACCGCACAGCGCAAGGAGGTTTTTCATTAACTCGTAATGACAGTGCTATGGAGAGTGCAATAACGCAATTTTTTGGCGTTATTTTCGCACCCTGTTTAGCGTAAAACTCGTAATCTAGGTGAAAGTAAAGGGTTGATTCTGTATATGTAGAATTGTAGAGAAACAATGGGATTGAAGGGGCAGTCATGTCAAAATTTAACAATTAAAGTACAATTTTCATGTTTCACATAACACATGACATTTTAAACAATTTTCCAATGTACTTCTATTATTTGCTTTGTTCTCTTGGTGTCCTTTGTTAAAAGAATACCTAGGTATGCTTCATAGTCGCAATGCACTGCTGGAAGCTATCTGCTGATTGGTGGCTGCACATATATGCCTCTTGACATTGGCTCACCCACTGTGTTCGGCTATCTCCCAGTAGTGCGTTGCTGCTCCTTTAACAAAGGATAACAAGAGAACAAATAGTACATCTTAAAGTTGTTTTTATTGTATGTTCTATCTGAATCATAAAAGACAAGTGGGCTAGATTATTTTAGAGCAGAAAATAGCATTTGCGCATTTTGCTCTTTCAAAACTTGCACATGGTATTTTAGAGTGTTTTTAGAGTCGGATTATAAATTGATTGCGCCATTTATGGGTTGGTGTATATTATTGCAAGGGGATTTTCTACAATGTCGTGTTCGAGCTACACCACTTATGCGCTCAAGGCCTGCCTAGGATGTGACATAATTTCTTGAGGGGAGATGAATACATTTTATCAATTAAAACAGACTAATTAATAAAAATGGTGACAACCATTAATGTTTTGGAAAAACACTAAGAAAAACTGCATATTAACACATCTACCATGTGCATATACAAAATTTAATTATGGGGTCAGAAGAAGAAACGACAATGGTCACTTGCATCTTTAGCACAGTTTACGATGATTGTTCGATTGTGCCTAGGGTTTACACCTCGGCCATGTTTTTACAGACACTTACAACTTATACATGCTGCAGAGTGAAGAGGGGAACAGGAATAGTGATCGCCAGCCTCAATATACGTATGCTATCCTGGGCCGCAATGCATGTTACAGAAAAAAGATAAAAATGGCCAGCACTCAGAAGCATAAAATCAAATCCTTTATTCACACAGAACTGGAGCATGATACAAGTGTTCAGCAGACGCGTTTCGTGCCTACACGGGCACTTAGTCACTTAGTCAATGCATGTTACCATATGCACACCCTGAAACATGGGTACCTCAGAACACTGCTACTGAAACTAGTACACTGAGCAAACGGCATGTTGGAGACTACTACATAAACGTGTGCACGCATTATGATTATGTGTTAAACAACTCTTTAGACAGAAATTACTTGTGCGATACTTAAGAATAATTTTTCTATAAAATGCGGAAATAGCTTCATGCACACATGATAAAAAATATTACAACACATTTATAGAGATTTATTTTGAGCGAGTGAACAATGTTCCAATCATATTCACACAGATACATTTAAGTAATCAACATGCTAATCTTGAATATAGTTTTTACTCTTGCTATATAGCACAAAGAAGTCACCTTTATGTAAATACATGGGCCACTACTTGGGACGGATGTTTTTAAAGTGACAGTGTACTAGAATAATTGCACTCATCCTACTATATATTTTAATTTTATACTATTATATTGATATTGGATTATTTTAAATATTTAAACATTATCATAGTGTTATTATTTACTAAAAATATTTTTTTAAATTACAAGATATAACAAACTATTTTTCTTTTATTAAGAAATAGATATACACTGCAACTGCTAAAAAACAAACTGCAAACACTTAAATGATGTACGCTAAGTTGTTATTTAAAATGTCCCATTATTATAAACAAATAAAGACACAGACGTATTATCATTTGGAACATTTATTTTATTATTTGTAACACTGGAATATTTTATTTACTACTCAAAAAAATAAGGTTACACAACAGTGTTCACTTAGGAGTCTAAAGAGAGTGTCATGAATTCTACCACCACAAAAACCAAGGCAAAAATGCTGTGTCCATCCCATTCTACAATATGCCATACTTCCTCCCTTAGACCTTACAGTTAGGGGCCGATTTATGAAGCAGTGAATGCAGCAGTTTCCGCGCAAACCATCAGGCTCGCCAGAAACATAAGTTAAGAGATGACAGACAGCAATGTGAAGGGGGCGGCATTGCACAAGCATTTCACTAGAAATGCTTGTGCAATGTTATATGCCGATAGCGTATGCTGTCAGCATTTAGCGATGTCCGGCGTACATGATTCGCTACATCGGATCATGTCCACCCGCATCTTAACAATTCGGCCCCTTAACATCTACTAAGCATATTTCCCCCTGACTTTTTATGTGCTTGGTAATTGTCTGTAGTTCTTATTTTGTGGTTTTATAATCCATAAGCAACATGTCTTTTGTTGTCTTCACTAATAATGCATATGGTCAGTTTATAGGTATCATGCACAATTCTAACTACGCCACACTTTTCAACCAATCACTTTTTTTTTTTACAAAATAAACGTCAAAGATAATTCAGTGCAAAGTTTATTTTCAACAGAAATACAATTATCATCCTTATTAACAGCCAATGAGAATTTATAACACATTTTACTAATTGCACGACAAAAAATAAATAAATTGGACCAATTGCTTAAATCCCATTAGTCTTGGAAAATATTGTCATGGTGACATCATGCTTTACCCTGGAAAAAAATGAAGTGCTTGTGGCTGCCATAGAGCCATAATATATCTACCTAATAGGAGAAGAACCCACATGAAAGGGATGTCATGTGGAGTGACATCGCAGTCAGATATTGTCAACTTGACTGAGCAGAATGAGAAATCTGTTCGCAATGTCGGAAAATTATTTCGGACATCAAAAGGAAGCTTTTAAGGAAGAAACAACAAACAGGCAACTTTAAAAAAAATTAAAAGCTAAGAACCTAATTGGAAAAATTTGGCGACCAAAATTTAAACAATATGAAAACGATTTCCTTAACCTTTTGAGGTCGGAAGATCCAGTTTCCATAATTTTGCAACAGATTAAAATTTGTTCTGAAGACCCATCACATCCCTTTTATGTGGGTTCTGTGCCCCCCTCCCATCCTGCAAATATTAGAAAAAATGCACATGGTGAAGTTGAGCGTTCAGCAGGTAAGAACCTTTATTTCAAATGTCCATTGTCAAATTATGTATAAATCACTTGGCTACAAAAAATGTTTAACTTTCAGATACTCTGGATTATGGCAATATTCTAAAGGCTCATTTGTGCCGGAAATGCCAGATTTCACTATACTGATACTGGATTACTAAAATCAATCCACAAGTTTCACTTGCGGTGGATGCTAGAGCCTGGTTTCTCAACAGCCGGGCCGTGGCCCAGTACCGGGCCGTGATAGCCCTGCTGGTGGGCCCCGACCTGTCATGCACCCACTGCACACTCTTACCCCACTGCACACCAGGGGCAGACTGAGACCAATCAAAGCCCCAGGAACACTGTCTCACACTGACCAAAATGAATTAAATTTTATGCAAATAAACACCACTTGTAATCTAGCCCATATGTTGGCTTTATGTACCTTTAAGGTCTTTCTCTCAATTTTTTATGTTTATTGTATAACGTTTTGGAATTGAAGAGAAGGCATTATATTACTACAGACACAAATTCACAGCTTTGAAAACCAAGACCAAGAACATGAATAATATCTTCTAGATGGAAAAAAATGCTAAAAAAATAATCCTACAGAAACCTCTGGGATAGCATAACATTGGGAAAGAATTATTAGAATTTAAACAATAAAAAAATTAAACATTACAGCCATTAATAAACAGCCTCATGCTACATAATTAAACAACAATCCTTATTTCAGGGTAAGCAACCTTTGGACTAAAATGTATCTAAAACAGAAAACTATCTTTAGACAGATCTTTCCTCGAAAAGCATTTAAAAAAAAAAAAAAAAAATCTTATTTAAATAAAAAAATCTGATTTACATAAAAATATTTTGATCTAAATGTAAAAAGACAAAACTTTGGGCTAGATTTCAAGTTGAATGCAAAATATTGCTTCCGTGAAAGCGATATTTGTGCTCAACTTAGTAATATCAGCGCATGCAATATAAAGGCACTTTTCAGTGCCGTTTTGCTTCTAACACCCCTTACCTGTTCACTTTAACCCAAAAATACTGTTTTGTGCATTTTACGTTTTTTTTTTTATTATTATACAACCTCATACTTAAGTTTAGGGGCATTTGTGGCACATTTTTAAATGAGCTCTCATTCTATTGGCTGATTGGAACAGCCAATAGGATGATAGCTCAATCCTATTGGCTGATTGGAACAGCCAATAGGATTTTAGCAGCTCTAATCCTATTGGCTGATTTAAATCTTTCAGCCAGTAGGAATGCAAGGGACGCCATCTTGGATGACATCACTTGCATTGAAGTTCCAGTGTACGGCTGAGACCGTATGAAGAGGATGCTCTGCGCCGGATGTCTTCAGGATGGACCCGCTCTGCGCCGGATGGATGAAGATAGAAGATGCCGTCTGGATGAAGACTTCTTGCTGCCTGGATGAGGACTTCGCCGGCTGGATGAAGATAGAAGAGGCCACCTGGATGAAGACTTCTTGCCGCATGGATGATGACTTTGCCGGCTGGATGGATCCTTCAAGCGGGACTTCAACAACTGTAAGTGGATCGTGGGGGGTTAGTGTTAGGTTTTTTAAGGGTTTTTTGGGTGGGTTTTATTTTTAGCTTAGGGTCTATGCATATAAAAGATCTAAATGCCCTTTTAAGGGCAATGCCCATACAAATGCCCTTTTCAGGGCGATGGTTAGCTAAGGTTTTTTTAGATAGTTATTTTATTTGGGTGGGTTGGTTGTGGGGGTGGTAGGTTTTACTGTTGGGGGGGTGTTTGTATTTTTTTTACAGGTAAAAGAGCTGTTATCTTTGGGGCATTGGTAGTTTATTGGAGGCTATGTTTTTTTTATTTTGGGGGTGCTTTTTTATTTTGATAGGGCTATAGGGCTATTAGATTAGGTGTAATTTGTTTTTATTTTTGATCATTTGTTTCTTATTTTTTGTAATTTAGTGTTCATTTTTTTATGTAATTTAGTTATTTTTATTTTTAGTCATTTTAGTGTTTATTTTTTGTAATGGTAGGTTTTAGTGTAAGGCAGGTTAGGTTTTATTTCACAGGTAAGTTTGTATTTATTTTAACTAGGTAGTTAGTAAATAGTTAATAACTATTTACTAACTAGTCTACCTAGTTAAAAAATATACAAACTTACCTGTGAAATAAAAATAAAACCTAAGCTAGCTACAATAAAACTATTAGTTATATTGTAGCTAGCTTAGGTTTTATTTTACAGGTAAGTTTGTATTTAGTTTAAAATAGGTATTATTTAGTTAATAATTGTAACTTTAGTTTAGCTGTATTTTAATTATGTTAAAGTTAGGGTTAGGGTTACGTTAGGGTTAGATTTAAGGGTTAATGGATTTATTTAGTGGTAGTGATGTGGGAAGCCAGAGGTTTAGGGGTTAATAACTTTAGTATAGTGGCGGCGACATCGGGAGCGGCAGATTAGGGGTTAATAGTTTTATGTAGGTGGCGGCGATGTTGGGGGCGGCAGATTAGGGATTAATAACTGTATGTAGGTTGCGGCGATGTTGGGAGCGGCAGATTAGGGGTTAATAGTTTTATGTAGGTGGCGGCGATGTTGGAGGCGGCAGATTAGGGGTTAATAGTTTTATGTAGGTGGTGGCGATGTTGGGGGCGGCAGATTAGGGGTTAATAACTGTATGTAGGGGTCGGCAATGTCGGGGGCAGCAGATTAGGGGTGTTTAGACTTGGGGTTTATGTTAGGGTGTTAGGTTTAAACATAACTTTTTATTTCCCCATAGATATCAATGAAGCTGCGTTATGGAGCTTTTGTTTCTGCAATCGCAGGTGTTAGGCTTTTTTTTTTTATGTCTATGGGGAAATCGTGCATGAGCAGATCAAAGCAGCGCTTGTTTTCGGTGCGGTATGGAGCTCAACGCAACCATTTTGCCCGCACAAGCCTGCTTTTTCAAAACTCGTAATACCAGCGCTATAGGGAGGTGAAATAACGCTGCTTTTGTGGCGGTCATTAAAATCCCTATAGCGCTCAAAACTTGTAATTTAGCTGAGTGCTAAATTTTGGTATTTTTTCTATAATTTTTGGAATGGAACTTTAAAATGTAGTGATTTGTCTGTAGGACCTATTATTAATACATTTAAAAACAATGATTAAGAAAAACTAAAATTAAGTCAAGCACAAAAACGCAACGTTAACATTGCTGAAGCGCAATCCATACTGCTCAAAGTTTCCTCAGATAACAGATTTCTAAATTCGCTTTTGCACATTAATATCAGACATTCATGTCATAGCTTTTTTTTAAATCAAATCTTAAACAAACAAAAATGAAAAAATGCTTGTGAGCAAAGCCGATTGAAACAGGCAAAAATTCTGGTTATTAGTGGAATTTTTTATTTAGTTTCTTGCTATATATTTTCAAAACATTTTATTTAGATATAAGACACACACATATACGACAAATGACTACTTTTAACCCAATAAGGGCTAGATTACAAGTAGCGTGCTAATAGTTTTGCGCGAGCGATATTGGGTTTATCATGGCTATTTGAGTGAATCGGAAGGAGCGCACATATTACAAGTCAAAAGTAAATGCGAATGTGTGAGTGCTATCAAGATTAACGCTAGTCGGGTTAGTGCGTCTTCAAAGCTCTGATTAACTGTTAGACAAGATAAAAAAGTACATTTACAAAAATAAAGATTATTAATAAAAAAATATTGCACAAAAAAGTTATGAGGGCTCAACGATATGAGGTCGCAGGTGTTAGAAAAAAAGGCAGGCAAAGGGCTTTAACATAGAGATAAATACATTCACATTTCTAATTAAGTATATGTATGTATAATATATGTTTATATATGTATTTACAGACAAATATACACATATAAACACATAAATACATATGCATACATATATAGACATATAGGGGCCAAATTATCAAGCCCGAATGTCTAAAGACCGTTGCTCCATAACTTGTCCACCTGCCCTGAGGCCGCGGACAGAAATCAACCCGATCAAATACGATCGGGTTGATTGACACCCCTTGCTAGCGGCCGATTAGCAGCGAATCTGCCGAGGGCGGCATTGCACCAGCAGTTCACAAGAGCTGCTGGTGCAATGATAAATGCAGACAGCGTATGCTGTCGACATTTATCGATGTGCAGCAGACAAGTGTAAATATATATTTTACTAAAAAAACATCAGATATGTATAGAAATATGTATTTATGAATAAATTGATCATATTCTGCTGTGTGAACAACATTGAAATTCGAATTATTTATATTTTCATGGAGGGTTAGCGCACTTAAGAAAATGCGATCAGGTTAGCTTGTGAGTAGGTTGTTTCCACTTTTCTGGCTCCATTGACTTCTATAGGGGAATACATTAACGCAGTCGCGATATTCTAACTTTGTCTTTTTTGTGCGTCGGGTTAGCGCTCATGCAAAAACATTTTACTTTCAATTTGTAATACATGTGCTACCCGATGCGCTCCACTCATAATCTAGCCTTAAATAGTCAATGAAAACACAATTCATACTTTGCCACGGAAAGCCACTATTTCTTTTTCCGCCCCATCCACTTTTCAAACATTTTGCCGGATCTCCATAAAGAACGTCCAACCCCGCATATTAATAGTTCCTCATAAACATTATAAGGGTCCTTAACATCCAGGCATACTCTCAGAGCAAGGCTCACAAAGGATAAACGTGAGTACTGGCTTGTATAAAAGTAAAACTTTATTTTACATACTTAAAACATAATAGTATCCGTTAAACACCAGCTTTTGATCGTTCATCTGACGCATTTCTTTCACTCCATGTCCTCTTCATGTACCTTACTCTTTAACTCTTCCCAAAATCCTTTTTTTTATTTTTAACCCTTTGTGCCTTAATTCAACTTCATTCATTTTTTTTTTTTTTTTTTTAAACAACTATGCAATTTACTTCTATTTTCTAATTTGCTTCATTCTCTTGGTATAATTTGTTGAAGAAACAGCAATGCCCTAGTGGGAGCTAGCTGAATGCATCAAGTGAGCCAAACACATAAGAAATATATGTGCAGTCACAAATCACCGGTTCCTAAGCCTACAAGGTATCCTTTTTAACAAAAGATACCAAGGGAACAAAACAAAATGAGATAATATAAGTAAATTGGAAAGTTGTATAAACCACATGCTTTATCTGAATTATGAAAGAAAAAAATTGTGTTTCATGTTCTTTTTAACTGTCAACTTATAAATCACAATGGGCTCCATTTATGAAGCAACAGGTGCTGCTTCGGAGGCCAATCATTTCAGGCTCGCCTAAAACTGAAGTTAAGCTCCTTAACCCGTCCGCAACCTTTTAGCAGGCGGATTGAAATCATCCCAATCCGATCAAGATGATTGACAGCCCCTGCTCGCAGCCGATTGGCCACTAGTGAGCAAGGGGCGGTATTGCACAAATATTTTACTAGAAATGCTTGTGCAATGATAAATGCCAACAGTATAGCAAATCATGTCCGCTCGACATTTAAACAATCTACCCCAATGAGTGCTCTATTACATTATATTTTACGTATGTACGTATCAGGTATGTTAAAATGTTTTGACTAAACATTTTAGTCAACAACTTTTAATATGATTATGCGTTATACTGTGCACGAGGCTGGCCTCCATGTAACTTGCCTTTTCATTTGTACTCAATTTGGAATTTTGGCTGTTTTTATTATTTAAAGGAGATCCTATACAGATTACAGTGTGGTTTGTTTCTAAAAGTAACAAATGAGTGATTCACATTAAAAAATCACAAGAAGAATGATATATACAAAGCAAAAATAACATGCTGATGTGTTTATTAAAGTTATTGAAATATTGAAAAAAATAAGTGTAACGTTTTAGTACGGGAACTGCCATGTTGTAACCTAGGTTTCCTTTGATGCTGAGACCAATCAGTGATAAAATGACTGTAATATAGCAGTGTCATGTCTGAAGTCCGCACTTCCACTTATAACAGGAATTGGAAAGCCCATATTTTTCAGAATTAAATTACAAGGAAAGGGGACAAAATAAATAATTAATGTATATGGCATTTTTGCTATAATTAAGCATTTTAAATTTCAGTCTCAACATGTTTAATGTCCATAGACATTAGAATGACAGAATGCCTTTCTATTATACATATTTAAAAATGGTGAAATATTTTTCTCAAGAAAAATAGATGTATATAACTGGTCCTTGGTTACTGATACCTCACTGGCTGAACTACTTTTTGTGGTAGCCAATGATACACCTCAACTCGTATTTTTTTATGTACAAGAACATCCAGTTTTCAAACAACAAAATACTGTATTATATTTAATATGCTCTACTTTTTATGCAACAAAGTAAAAAAATGGCTTTTGTGTCCATTATGTTTATAATGGTAAAGAAAACAGACATTAACATCCACTACACATGTATGTAAGTTGCACAGTGCTTTATGGCCTATTGCTTAGTTTCTAGCCCAGGATGGATCTCCCTGTTGCAGTTAACCACCCTTATCACACCTAACATATACTAAACCTTTCTCAATCGCTACAAAAGCAAAAAATGTTCTGGCATGATAGTAGCCATCTTAAAACTGATTTACCCATTATTTTATGTAAATATAATAATTTTATCAGATGTGCAATTAATCCATTCAATATTATAATGCTTGTCAGGTGTGCAGTATTTAAATGGACAATACAGTATTTCAGCTGTTTGCCCAGTCAAATATACAGTATGTAAAAAATACTGGACACTTAAGTAATGGAGTGAGAGTTGACAACTGATTTTGGCATATGAATGATTATCTACAGGGCCATAGGTCTGATCAGCCACTGGTGGTCCAGTATATTTTGTAGAACAGCTGGCAACCCTATGTTACATTGATTTATGAAAGCGCTTTTTGTAAACGCTTATATATATATATATATATATATATATATATATGTCAAACTTGTTTTTATAATTATGCAGTTATCATAGATAAATATTTAATACATTCAAATGTTTTTATCTCTTTTTTTAATTGTCAATATTATTTATTTTAAAGTGTGTGTTTAAAGGGACATAAAACCCCAAAGGGAATAAAAAAACAAGCATGGGAATAAACTAAAACACTCAGATAACAAATACAAACAAACAAGATATACCATTTGAAAGGGAGCAAAATGTATTTTTAAGAGATCAATGCTGATAAATAGAAAAGTCTAAAATCCTTGTACAAAATATTTGAAAATTGTATTCAAATGGATTGAAATACCTCTATTGATTTGTTTCCATTTTATATAGGGGTTCTATTTTAGCGACTACCAGGGCCACCAACATGGGGTGACAGGGGTGACTCCTGTCAGGGGCCCACTGGGCCAGGGGGCCCCATGAGGCAAGCACAACAATTTATTAACAATTTTTTATTTATTTATTTATTTATTTTTATTTTGGCAGCCACCGGCGGTGCTACAGCAGAGTGCTATTGAGTGTGGGAAATGTCATTACAAGGAGTAAAGCATTAGCATTTGAAAGGATTTCTGAGTGTGCACTAAACCACTATGCACAGTGTGAGACAGACTTGGCACTTAGGTTTGTACAGTGTGTGCCTGAGTCAGACGGCAGATCACTTTAATTTGCAGAGGAGGTAGGACTTACTTAGTAAATGTTTTTTATTTCTTTGTGCAATTTTGGATTGTAACTTTAGTGTGGTAGTAGTTGTATGGTGGAGCCATTTTTTTTAGCAATATGCAGCAGTGTATTTATGATTATTTCACAATGCTGTAGAAATTCTATATTTAAAATCATGCAAAAATGTTTCCTCTTCAATACACAAATATGTATATTTTAATTACATTCCAGTTTACTGCCCCTTTATGTAAGGACTTTCCAGATTTTTACATCTGCATAAAATGTTATACTCTCAGGCTAATATTGCTCAGTGTTTGAAATGAGACAGGTTAACTTAACTCTGTTCAGTTTAAACTACAGCTGACTTAATTTTAAAATACATACAAACAAGCCTAAATCCTGCATTTAACCAGATCTAATGGTATGAGACTGAGTACCACAGCTTATGGTTCCACCAAGACCATGTAAACTACAGCATTTTCAAAATCCATAAGTACAGCTGAGGAACATTTGTACACCATATTTGAAGTGGTGATCTTGGTTTGGGAAAATGGGGAAAAAAACAAACAAACATACTGTATGTCAACCTTTCAAAAGTACTTTTCTTCATCTACCCATTCTGACAAATCATAAATGTACAATTTTGAATTCACAGAAATATTTTTGTTTGCACATTTACAAATATGATTCTTTTAAAAGTGATCTCTTAATTTCTGCTATATTGTTATCATGCATGTCACACACTGTTGATTTAGGGGATGGCAATGTGCAGACATTTTACCTCCTGTGAGTGTTTCTGTGGGTAACATAGTAGATGAGGTTGAAAAAAGACAGAAGTCCATCAAGTTCAACCTATACAAATCTAAAATACTTACAAGCACCAGTTAAGCTTAAATAATCCCACTAAAAGGTGACCCATTTAATACTAGCAATCATATCTATGAATTTTGTTTATAGACATAAATGTAACCAAACAATTTTTAAATGTATCTAGAGTATTGGCATTCACTACCTCCTTTGGTAATGAGTTCCACAATTTTATTGCTCTTACAGTGAAAAAACGTTTCTGTTGCAGGAAATTAAATCTCCTTTCCTCCAACCTTAAATTGTGACTTCTTGTCACAAACAATTTTGGAATAAACAGAGTT
Source organism: Bombina bombina (assembly GCF_027579735.1). Classification (NCBI taxonomy): domain Eukaryota; kingdom Metazoa; phylum Chordata; class Amphibia; order Anura; family Bombinatoridae; genus Bombina; species Bombina bombina. Next base: position 283,714,071 of record NC_069499.1, read on the forward strand.
TGTGCCATCTCTGTATATGGGCCTTGAATATATTTATATAAATAATTATAACACCTCTCAAGCTCCTCTTTTCTAAAGAAAACTGACCCAGTTTGGTTAGCCTCTCCACATAGCTTAAATTCTCCAATCCCTTTATTAGCTTTGTGGCCCTTCTCGGAACTTTTTCTAGTCTGCAATATCTTTTTTTGCGATTGGTCCCCAGAACTGCACTCCATACTCAAGGTGAGGTCTTACCAGGGCTTTATATAGTGACAGAATTATGCTTTCCTCCCTTGAATCAATGTCTCTTTTAATACATGCTAGTATCTTATTAGCCTTTGAAGCCGCTGCCCTGCATTGCGCACCCATCTTTAGCTTGTTATCTATTACTATTCCCAAATCCCTTTCCTCCTCTGTTTGGCTGTCTTGTCCCATTGGTGTCTGTGTTAATGTATTTGTGCTTTTGTTGGTGTCTCTATGAGTGTGTGTGTATTGTTTTTCTATGGGTCTCTCTGTGAGGATGTGTGTGTCTGTCTTTGTGCATTTTCTGTGGATGTCTCTGTGAGGTGGGTGGGTGTGTATGTCTTTGTGCATTTTCTATGGGTGTCTCTGTGAGGGTGTGTGTGTATGTCTTTGTGTATTTTCTCTGAATGCCTCTGTGAGGGTGGGTGTGTATGTCTTTGTGTGTTTTCTATGGATGTCTCTGTGAGGGTAGGTGTGTGTATGTATGTATGTCTGTATTTTCTGTGGATGTCTCTGTGAGGGTGTATGTATTTTTTTCTATGGGTCTCTCTCTGAGGGTGTGTGTGTCTGTCTTTGTGCATTTTCTGTGGATGTCTCTGTAAGGGTGTGTGTGTATGTCTTTGTGCATTTTCTGTGGATGTCTGTGAGGGTGTGTGTGTATGTCTTTGTGCATTTTCTATGGGTGCCTCTGTGAGGGGGTGTGTGTATGTCTTTGTGTATTTTCTCTGAATGCCTCTGTGAGGGTGGGTGTGTATGTCTTTGTGTGTTATCTATGGATGTCTCTGTGAGGGTGGGTGTGTGTATGTATGTCTGTGTTTTCTGTTGATGTCTCTGTGAGGGTGGGTGTGTGTATGTATGTCTGTGTTTTCTGTTGATGTCTCTGTGAGGGTGTGTGTGTATGTCTGTGTGTTTTCTGTGGGTGTCTCTGTGAGAGTGTGTGTGTGTGTATGTCCTTTCCGGAAGTCACCAATCTACCATTGTTAGGATATGTTAGCCTTACCGACGCCATCTTGTTCTAGTTGCCATTTTGTCTTAGGCATCCATCTTGTCTGTGTGGGTGTCTGCGTCGGAGTGTGTTTGTTTCTTTGCGTGTCTGCTAGAGTGTCTATATGGGAATCCTTATGTGTGAGTGTGTGTTTCAGTGTAGGAGTGTGTCTGTGTGTTTCAGTGATTGTGTGTTATTACCTTTACAACATTACCAAGTTTGACTACACTTAAGTATAAAGTGCATATACGTTTTAATCACTTGGTCAAAAATTGCACATGTCAAGGGGAAGGGCCTGATCAATGGTTAAGTAAGGGGCCCCAAGATTTCTAGTGGCGGCCCTGGCGACTACATAGGATTTGTACTTTAATTTTTTCACTGCAAACACATAATTCAGACAAGGACTTTTGGATTGATCACAGTTTAAAAGGGCCTTTTGTAGGGCATTGCCCTAAAGATATCAGCTCTTTTTCTGAAGAAAAAAAAAAATACAAATACTCACTAACATTACAAACCCCCACCACCCCAAACCCACAAAATAAAAAAAAAAACTATCTAAAAAACCTAAGCTACCCATTGCCCTTAAAAGGGCATTTGTATGGGCATTGTCTTTCAAGATGGCGTCCCTTGCAATGATAAATGCCATGAATGAGAGCTGCTAAAATCATATTGGCTGTTCAAATCAGCCAATAGGATTTAAGCAGCTCTCATTCTATTGGCTGATTCATTTATGGGCCTTTTTTAGGGCATTGCCCTAAGTTAAATAGCTCTTTTGCTACAAAAAAAAACAACACCCCCTAAAAAAATACAATACACAAAATAACAAACAAATTATCAAAAATAATAATAATTATTCCTATTCTAATACCATTAAAAAAAACACCCCAAAATAAAAAACCTAATCTATAATAAACTACCAATGGCCCTTAAAAGGGCCTTTTGTAGGGCATTGCCCTAAAGATATCAGCTCTTTTTCTGAAGAAAAAAAAAATACAAATACCCACTAAAATTACAAACCCCCACCACCCCAAACCCACAAAATAAAAATAAAAAACTATCTAAAAAACCTAAGCTACCCATTGCCCTTAAAAGTGCATTTGTATGGGCATTGCCTTTAAAATGGCATTTAGCTCTTTTGCTGCCCAAGCCCTAATCTAAAAATAAAACCCACCCAAAAAACCCTTAAAAAAACCTAACACTAACCCCCGACGATCCACTTACAGTTTATGAAGCCCCGCTTGAACGATATTCATCCCGGGCGGAGAAGTCCTCATCCAGGCGGCGAGAAGTCTTCATCCAGACAGCCTCTTCAATCTTCAACCCAGCGGCGAAATCCTCATCCAAGCAGTGAGAAGTCTTCATCCAGACGGCCTCTTCAATCTTCATCCAGGCGGTATCTTCTATCTTGATCCCGGCGGCACGGAGCGGGTCCATTCTGAAGACATCCGGCGTGGAGCATCCTCTTCATACGGTTGTCGCCGTACACTGAATCTTCAATGCAAGGTACGCGATTCAAGATGGCGTCCCTTGCATTCCTATTGGCTGAAAAATTTGAATCAGCCAATAGAATGAGAGCTGCCAAAATCCTATTGGCTGTTCAAATCAGGATTCTATTGGCTGATTCATTTATGGGTGTTAGTGTACTTTTTAACACATTAGTTATGAGTTTTATGTTACAGCTTTGTAGCATAAAACTCAAAACTACTGACTTTAGATGGCGTTACAGATCTTGTTGTTTTAGAGTGTAACCCTCGCTTTTTAGCCTCACCGCAAAACTCGTAATACCAGCGCTATGGGAATCCCATTAAAAAACGTAATTTTTAAGAGTGCGGTACTGATGTTGCATTACAGGCTAAAAGGCTTGAGGTACACTTATACCGACTGCCGTTTTAATGATGTAAATACCATATTTTCAGCGTTAAGAGCCGTAACGCACAACTCGTAATCTAGCTGTTAGTTTTTTTGCATTAAAGGAACATGATTTTTTCATTCATGATTCAGATAGAGAGTGCAATTTTACAGATAGACAGGCCCATTTATCAAGCTCCGTACGGAGCTTGAAGGGCCGTGTTTCTGGCGAGTCTTCCAACTTGCCAGAAACACAAGTTATGAAGCAGCGGTCTAAAGACCGCTGCTTCATAACCCTGTCCGCCTGCTCTGAGCAGGCGGACAGGAATCGCCGGAAATCAACCCGATCGAATACGATCGGGTTGATTGACACCTCCCTGCTGGCGGCCGCGAGTCAGCAGGGGGCGGCGTTGCACCAGCAGCTCTTGTGAGCTGCTGGTGCAATGTTAAATGCGGAGAGCGTATTGCTTTCCGCATTTAGCAAGGTCTTGCGGACCTGATCCGCAGTGTCGGATCAGGTCCGCAAGCCCTTTGATAAATGGGCCCCAGAGAGTACAATTTTACAGATAGAGCATACAATTTTTTAAAAATTACTAATTTACTTTTATAATCAAATTTGTTTAATTTGTTTGGTATCCTTTGTTGAAGGAGCATTAATGCACTACTGGGAGCTATCTGAACACATCAGGTGAACCAATGAGAAGAAGCATATATGTGCAGTCACCAATCAGCAGCTAGCTCCCAGTAGTGCATTGCTGCTTCTGAGCCTATCTAGATATGCTTTTCAATCAAGGATACCAAGAGAACAACACAAATTAGATAACAGAAGTAAATAGGAAATGTGTTTAAAACTACATGCACTGTCTAAATCAAGAAAGCTTAAATGTAATGTCCCTTTAATAACAGAGTGGCACATAAGTAGCTTTTGGATCTCATATAAGAATTCTCATGTTCTTAGGCAGTGACTCTGGTAAAAGGCGACTTGCCAGTAACTTGTTATTAACTATGGTAAGCCACAACGTACATCATATGTCAGATGACAGTCTGAGAATAACAAACCACTGCGTGAATCATTAGCATTCTCAGGAACCTGTATTATTTTACATGATTTGACCTTTGAAACAAAAATACATCCATTGCCAAACTTTACTGGTTTTATTAAGATGTGATCTATGGATGTAATGAAAAGTGACCCACTATATGTAAAATTACAGATTATGAAGCTCATGATAAATGCAAATTAATGTTCCTGGTTAGCGCTGGCCTTAAAATGCATCATTGGAAGTTTTAATATTGTTCAGCAATAAAATATGTACTTTCATTTCTATTTCCGTAATAAATCATAAAAACACGTTAGGCCTCTCCTTGAATAGACATTTAATCTAACAAGGGAAAGCCTTGATTTTCTTAGATTTGTACAGATTGTTATTGGTCTGGCATGTTAAGCATTTGGCCAGGTCTGCAAGTCAAGGACACAAAACAAAGCATGTTGCAACAAGATGGAGTCTAAGGAACACGTAAATCATCAAGCTGAACACTCAGAAGAACGTTTGTCCTATACCCCAATAAGAGAAAATATCTGCAGCTTACCTTAAAGTTTTGTTTTATGTTCATTTCATCATCGGAACATTGATCAATTAAAGTATAATTTATGAAACAAAAAAATACACATTGAATAGACAACAATGCATACACAATAAATATACAAATATATATATATATATATATATATATATATATATATATATATATATATATATATATATATATAGACTGTATAACCAAAAAGTATGTGGACACCTGACTATCACAACTATATAAGCTTGTTGGACATCTTATTCCAAAACCATGGCCATTAATGTGGAGTTGTGGAGTTGGCCCTCTTTTTATTGATATAGCCGCTGCTCTTCTGGGAAGAGATTCCACAAGATTTTGGAGTATGTCTGTGAAAATGTGTGCCCATTTAGTCAAAAGAACATTTGTGAGTTTAGACACTGATGTTGGATGAGAAGGTCTGAAATGCAATCAGAGATTCAATTCATCTCAAAGTGCTCAATGGGGATTAGGTCAGGGCTCTGTGCAGGCCGCTCAAAGTTCCTCTACACCAAATTAAAAAAACATGTCTACATTGACATTACTGTAGCTCTATGCCCAGAGGGACAGTCGTGCTTGAACAGGAAAAGACCTACCCAAACTGTTGCCACAAAATTAGAAGCACCAAATTGTCTAAGATGTCTTTGTAGCCTGTAGCACTAAGATGACCTTCACTAGCCAAAACCCTAAAAAACAACCTCAGACAATTATCTCTCATCCACCACATCCAGAGTTGTCTATCAGACTGCCAGAGAACATATTTACGCAACTCCAGTCGATTCTTGACGTGCATGTTTATTTTAGGCTTTTGTACAGCTGCTTGGCCTTGGAAACCCATTTCATGAAGCTACCAAATGCACAGTTTTGTGGTGATGTTACTTCTAGAGGAAGTTTGGAACTCTGTAATGAGTGATGCATTTTTTGCTCGCTACGTGCTTCAACAATCTGTGGCCATGAGAAATTTGTAGGGTTGTTCACATACTATTGTCAATATATTGTTTATAAATAAATAGGTAGAGATATATAGATATATGGCTATATGACACACTGATTGACAGGAAAGGATGTAGTCTGTAGGTGCTGAAAGGTAGCCTACTAATTATTATATATTTTGCATTGATTCTCATAATGTCAACAATAGCATCACAGATTAAAGCATTTGATGATCTAAAAAGTTTCAAACAATGTTGAGTGAAACTCTTCATTGATAGAATCATCTGAAATCTGATCAGATAAATTAACACACAAGAAGTAGATGCTGCAGCTACACAAGTAATACTGATAGCTGCCTTAAACAAAAAAAACACATTTATGTGGGAAGACAATTTTTCTATCCAGAGAGACTATAAAAGAAATACTGTCCTCCAAAATAATAGTATTGCACTTTGCTAGGGTGAAGATTGTGCCATCCACCTTTAGGATAGTTCCCAAAGCTGTACACTAGCAGATGATAAAGAAAACATAATTTGAAATAAAGATTGGTAAAAGGCAGACTAAGCTTTGACCCTTCTTTGGAATAATGTCAGTTATCGCCTCTGAAACAGGAAATATCTGGATCTTTACAGCAAGATTTAAAATTTAAATCCAAATGTTTGATGGATTTTTTTGAAGGCTCAGAGACTTGTACTCTTAAAGTACACAATACCTCCTAGTTAGACGATGTTCAAACTAGAACATAAAAGAGGAGCATTCTGTATCCTGATCTGCCACTGAGTCCTGATCATCAGAAACTACTTTATCTTCAGAAGACAGATCTGAGTCTGAAATTAGCTGTTTAGCAGAGCTGATCTTCAGTGAATCAGAATGACTAAATAAACTGTAGGTTGTTTCTCAGAGACTTTTTTGCTCTTACTTGGAGGAGGCATGGCTGCCAACATCTCAGAAACAGTAGCGCACACAAAATCTTTAAATCCTGGAGAAAAATCTGTAGATCTCTCCTGTACTAAACAAACAAAGGGAGGACAGAGTCCTTTATAGGCAAGATAAGCATTAGACTGATAAGAATGCATACAGCGATCCATGCATGAATTGCATAGCTGAGTAGGTGCAGTAATAAGCTTGAAAAAAATACACTTTAATAAATTATCAGAGCATCTACCCTCTAAAGGTTCTACATTTAAATGAATGGGGACAGTTCCAGTATGCTCCTTTATAATTCAAGACAGAAAATTAGTAGAGAGAAATTACCACAATAAGTAGTGTATTCCTTTAAGGAGACTTTGAAATATTATAAGACAGTGGCTTAAGGCAGCAAAGTCCTAGAATAAAGGGGGGAAGCAGTAGAGTACGAGTAAGGAAAAGCCCCTTAAATTTTTTAGAAATCTTACCCCTCCTGAAAGACATGAAGCACTATCCAAGAAAAAGGGCTGGCTTGTAGTGAGGCTAGGAAAGCAAAATAACTAGAGTGGTGCCCGAATCAAAGTCTCACAGAACACACAGAACACATAAACAAAAACTCAATGTAGTTTAGTTTGAAGATGGTAATGTCTGTTCTAAGCTAAGTCCCCTGATGATGTTGTAACATGCAAAATGTACATGCTAAAAGCCTGTGGGCTATGTGACTGTGAATGTTGATTAGACTTACTTTACAAGCACCCAGTCCACTGTGATTACCAACCTTAGAAATGACTGCTTCCAGTAGATAGCCCATCCAGTGCTAAACACATTAGTAGAGGAATGAAGTAAGGAATATATCAACAAATCAACAGGAGGAGGCTAAGGGACTGGTCACCGGAACACCTATGGCAGGCTTGTGACTAGCTCCCACCGTGCATAGTGGCTGCAAAAAAGACTGGTCCCGGTAGAGATCCCATCCAGTGCTGTGTACGTCACAGCAGAGGATCTAGGTAAGGAGTATATTAACGACCCAACAGAAGAAAGCTAAGGGACCGGTCCCTGTGACACATGGGGCAGGCTTGACTAACTCCGAGTGTGATTCTTTCACAGCCCCATACTCTAATCTCTCCTCTGTCTATCAGTAGCAGCACTCTGAGGGGGAAAATGGGCCTCAAATCAGTCTGTGGATCCTCTCAACAAATAATCTGAAGCCCCCTTAATTATTTACCTAGCTTTTGGGAGTTAAAGCTTAGACTGGCGTACCAGTTAGGTAGGAGGTATGAAGTTCTTATTGGAAGTTTTGTGAATCTTTGCCTTCTCCTAGTAGCCAGGATTTGAATATCAGGAGTAATGTTTCGTAGACTCCCAACCATATGAAAGAAAGTGTTTGCGCAAGTAGTTCAATGAGCTTTGTTTTTTGGGAGCTTTTGGAATGCTTACGCTGCTGAACTTTTGTACTGCTAAACTGTAAAGGCTAGTGGTATTAATAAAGATATGGGCTCTTGATCCAAAATGTATTATGCTTTGTTTCTTTAAATGGTCCTATGCTGAATGAACAACTTTTACAAGAGAATTGTCCCTATTAGATTATATTAGTTTTCCTGGAGTGAGGCAGGTAATAATAGAGTGTCTCACTGCTGGCGGTGAGTCCCGCACTATTACTGGGGTAAAAACTCTTTAATGATACATGACGTACACAATACATCCATGCCGTTAAGGGGATAAAAAGGAAATTGTTTTTTTAGGTTTATTTATGTATATAAAATAGCTGTTTCTGCTAATTGAAACCACAACCCAATAAAATGAACTGAGCTTGTAGAAAGAGCAGACATCCTTCTTTTATCTGTCTAATTTTTTTTGTCAGCACTGAAATTTGGCAAAAGCAACTTTTTCAAATGCCAAAAGGAGCTATTTGTAAACAATTTAATACATTCAAGCAGGTAAAATAGATAATTGGGAACATATTAAAGGGGAGTCCCTTTAAAAAAACAGACATGCAAATATTTTCCAATTACAATCATTTCAAAGTGCGTTTCCAAATGTTCTTGTAATTGTTTTTCCGAGGGGCTATTTGATGTGTGAGATGCAATGTTTTGGGCACCTTGAGCATTTATAGATATTAATGATATAGGTGAAGAGATGCTTAGTGAATCTAGGTCAACAATTATATTGTAATAATTTTGCACTTTGTGTTGTTGACTTATTGAGCCCATTAATTTCTCCATTGGTTACTAGGTAATACCTTGAGAAGATGAGGAGTAGTGATCTGATTATTAGCAGAAATACTGATGTTATGGCTTACATGAAATATAGGCAGTCAGATATGGCTGACAGTTAGTATATGCTGGCTGGTATGGCTGCCAGGTACTACAAAATGGGTTAGTGGGGCTGACAGGTACTACTCGTTGGCTATTATGACTGACAGGTACTGCATGTCGACTTGTATGACACTATATGCCGGCTGGTATGGCTTACAGGCAGTGGCGTAGCGTGGGGGGGGGGGCAACAGGGGCGGTTGCCCCGGGCTCATAATTCTGAGGGGCGCTTCCAGCCTCAACTTAGCAAAGGGAAGAAGGGAGGCTAAAAATTCTGACAGGCCCCCAGCTCTGTTCTGCGACCCGTCAGGAATGTGGTGATGCCGCGACTAAGGTAAGGTGTCAGGACCAGACTTACTTATAGCCCTGTTTTTGCCTGATACTAGAACACGCAAAATGCAGCTTAATTACGGTTTTATTATTACCCAACAAGTTCCCTTCCAACAAAGGACCCAGAGCCAGAATGCCATGCATTGCCTGGGGCACTTTTTAAGGATCTCTAAGCAGAGGTGGGAGGGAGGAATCCTTAAAAAGTGCAATAAATCTCTTTCAAACCCGTGGCACTGGTGGCAGCATGGCTGGGCTCTGCCTTTCTGTTAACCCCAGTTACCTAGTGGGATGGTGGGGTGATCAGAGACCATACTTTCATGTTTGACCGGATTCTGATTACAACTTACGCCATCTTGTCCTTGCACAAAAAAAGTATATTTGTGACATTTGACAAAAATGAGACCTTGTTTCCTGTATTTGATTTTTCCCCTCCATGATCTTCCTAGGGCAGAAGTAGATTTAGGGATTTGTGTGCTGTCTGGCACCAGGATTGTGCTGCTCACCAGGCATTTCACTGTGTTTGTCTCCTATCAAAGAAGTCCTATGAATTCACCATCTTGAATCTATTTCTTGCTGGACTCCTGAGGTGTGGACTTTTACCGATTTTTAGGGTTTGGGTGCTCATTGCCTTTTTTATTTACATTAAACCCACCCTTACTGCATTTAAAGTAAAAAAAAAATAACTATAATTTGTGTTAGTAAATAAATTTAACAGCACCCCCTAAATACCATACACCCTCCCCCCATATATGTATGTAATGCTGGGTTGTCTGTCCCATGCCCCTTTTATATTGATTACTTACAATTGTTATATTTATTAAGGTGGAATATATACCCCACTTTTATATGTCATTGGCACCCAAAAGACAGTCTGCCCAGCAGGGACAACCTTATGTAACAGCTGCCAACCTGTGTGTCCCCTTTTTCTCTTTTTAATGACTTACCAAAAACCTATTGCACCACATATACAATATGGGTTGCTGCAATGTGGGGGTGGGTGCACCCTGTGGTCTGCAGTATTTGTACCATGAAGTTTTACAGATCAGGACATGTCACCACCAGATGGGGGTTAAGGGGGACTTTCCCCCCCATGTGTAAAACGATAATAAATCTTAAAATGTAATATTGTATATATTTGCCCAGCTCTGGAGAGCTGCAGACAGGGTTTGATCACAGGGGGATAGCACATAATGCGTGCAGGCTTCACCCACTGCCTCTTGTATTGCCAATATATTATTTTCATGGCTTTGTTTGTAAGGCACTACTGATTAGCAGCTGCTTATGACAAGGGACATATTTTGGGGATATGGGTATCATCAGCAATAACTGTTAGTTATCCAGTAAAGATGGTTAAGGGAGCATTTTGTGGGAGAGGAGACAGTGTCCCTTGCTTTATGTGATCTACCAGGCTTGGGTCTTTGCTTGGTTTGTCCCAAATGTAAGAAGAAGCAGCATATCTAAAATGGGGTTGGGGGGCGCAATACTTGCCTTGCCCTGGGCACTGACAACCCACGCTACGCCACTGCTTACAGGTATTACACACTGGCTGGTATGGCTGACAGGTACTACTTGCCAGCTAGTATGGCTGACAGGTTCTACACACTGGCTGGTATGACTGACAGGTACAACACACAGCTGGTATGGCTAACAGGTATTACACATCAGCTGGTATGACTGACAGGTACAACACAGAGTTGGTATGGCTTACAGGTATTACACACCAGCTGGTATGGCTGATAGGTTCTACACTCTGGCTGGTATGACTGACAGGTACAACACACAGCTGGTATGGCTAACAGGTATTACACATCAGCTGGTATGACTGACAGGTACAACACAGAGTTGGTATGGCTAACAGGTATTAAATGCTGGCTAGTATGACTAACAAGTGCTTGCAGACTGCTATCTTGAACAGGTAAATATGGCCAGCAGGCACTGATAGGAATGATGAAGCAGAAAATCTAGGCAGGAAAAACCTGGATGGTACGAGTGGCCGGTCAGGCATGTACAATAAGCGAGTACTGTCCTGCAGGTACTGGCATTGGAAGCCTGATGCAGGGATAACCAGCAGAGGGCAAGGAGTGAGTCTTGTGTTTCTTTACATAGCTTGCAAGAGACCGCACACTGTAAAAACCTGGCAGCTCATCATCCATGTGAGAGAAACAGACACTGGTTCTTAGCAGTGTCTCACGGAGCACTATAATAATTGTTTGCAAATAGGAGCAAATTGTTGTGACCACACCTTGTTGTGCAGCTTTGTAGATGTGTGTTATTATGTGTTCTGCATTTTCAGAATTGCTTCTGTTTATACTTGAGCAAAATGTTGTGCAGCAATTAATCCATAGCCAATGCAGGGATAATTCACAGTAGCGCAGGTTTGGAGAGCATAGGAAATGCAGGAGGCAGCTGTGACTGTGGCACTTTCAAATAAATAATTTTGGTGATGTGATGCAGGTAGGAATTCATTTTAATAAATTGTTTTAATATCTTTTTATGAATAATGCAGTGATGCCTTAAAGGAATATCAAACCCAAAAAACTTATTTGGTGATTCAGACAGAGAATACAATTAAAATAAAATCTAATTTAATTATTTTATCAAAATTGCTTCATTCCCATAATATTCTTTGTTGAAGAGATACCTAGGTAGGTGTCTGGATAACTATATGGAGGGAAGTAGTGCTGCCATCTAGTGTTCTTGCAAATCAATAACATTCTTGCAAAACTACTTGCTTATAGTGCTCCTTACACGTGAACGCTCTTAGATGATCTTACGTCTCTGCTTTTCAACAAAAGGTTCCAAAAGAACTAAAAACAAATTAATAATTTAAGTAAATCAACACGTTTTTTTTTTAAATTACACGCTCTATCTGAATCATGAAAGAAAAAGTATAATTTTTATGTCCATTAAAAAAAAATTCTATGCATTATTGCTTATGAAACTTTTCAGCTAATTGTAGTCCCCATTCCAATTCATCATAATTATTGTATAAGTATTGTACAGCAGCCTCAGTAACTTTTGACTTACTTTTCTAGGCCATTCCAATACATTAGAAAAGTCAGGAATGTTAATTTGCTGCTGAGTTAATCTGCTAAAGTAGAATATTTAACCCTTCTGTAGTTATTGTATTTCAGTAGTAAAAGTGCCATGTGCTATGTATAAAACACATATAATAGCAATAATGCAGCAATTGTTTAAAGTGTAAATTAAAAGGGGAAAACTAGAATTAGTAAGTGACAAATGTCTTCTTTTCCTGAATAATAATACTCTTTTCAAGATATGGAGATGTCATGAACTGTAGGTAACATGAAACCATTTGATATATATCCTCTCTGTATCATAATTTAAACTGATATTTTATGATGTGAAATACAGAAATATTTGAGCAGTAAATCTCTGTGCTATGCATAATGCAGGAAATCTGTAACGTTTAACAGTTTTATTAAATTCATAGCATGATCATTTAGATCCAAGTTTTAAAACATTTGATGAACTTATTTAATATAAATTTATTAGCAGAAAAGCCCCATACTCCTGAAAAAAAAAAAAAAAGGAAATGATGATAAATGTAATTTTGGGGTCTGTAGGGTGGGTTCCAGGGGCCTAAAATGTTAATGCATTCTTAGAGCCTCTGTAATCGAAAAACTATGTGAACACGTCTAGGAAATACCCTGACACAGTAATTGAAATGTAGCCTCCAATCAGATTCAATTTATTGCAAATAGCAAAGCTTTTAGTTTCCTTCTGTCAGTCTGTGTTCTCGAATAAGAAACTAATCAAGGGCATATCTGAACCTGTCTCTGGCATCACCACGCAAGGCTTTGTCTGTCTCTTCTGGTTTTCTGAGCAACCAAAATCTCAGATTTGCATTTATATTATCAAATGTGTATTTTATTTTAAAAAAATGGGTGAATATTAATGTTGTGGTTAGTGGCAAATCTGTAATGATTGTAAACAGTGGTGTTTGTGTTTTTTTGGGACAATGTTATTAAATACCCCCATCTTTCCCATGCATCATTGTTCAGAGACGCAACTACCATATGTATTTAAGTAGACATGTGAGACTGTAATCCTGAAGTGAAACATCTAAAAAAAAAAATCTGGTCTTCTAAGGCAGCCAAGGTAGCAGCAGAACAAATGTAGAATTAACATTATTAATAACATTTATTTATAAAATTCCAACCTCATGCTCTCATGTTAGGTACAGGGTAATATTTACAAAATAAAAGCAAGTATATGAATGATAATGGGGTAGACCAGTGCCATTGAATTACCATTTGTGATGTACCCCCCCCCTTTACAGGTCAGGTGAGCTGATCAGCTCTTATATACTAAAGGAAATAGATGACACATATCTGAGGTTAAAGAAAAGGGGTTACTGGAGGTTCTATGCACCCCCAAGCTGGTGATGTCTTAGGAAAGGTTTAAACTCTGAGAGTCTGAGACAACTCCTGTGTAGCAAATCAAAAAATTCCACAGTATAAGGGATGTTTTATAGATGGTGATGTGAAGAATTAGGCATTAGGTAGTCAACTACAATCTGCAAGATGACCCCCACGTGACCAAATAGACCAATCAGGTGTCTCTCTGTTTAAATAACCACATTGTCATCTGACTACTGGTCCTAATTACAAATTGTGCACTGGATCTTGCTAAATTCCATGTATTAATGCAGCACCATAAGCAAGAATGATTTTAGTATTAATACAATGGCAGATGTACAGATAAAGTAATCCAACAGTCTGATTTTTTATTATTATAATATTATTGAGGAGGAAGAGTACAAACCACCCATTACACCTTTATGGTGATTGTCACAAATAAAGATCAATAATGTAGTCTAGATTTATTACATTTTGTTGAAGGGTCTGCACAGTTTAACATATTAACATAAAATATTATTATGGTTAACAAAAAAAAAAAGATCTGTATTCAAATATTCATCTAAGTCTTGTATATTTAAAGGGACATGAAAATCATATTTTCAGAATTCTAATCTGTGTGTATAGAGAACAGAAGAGAGACTTTCAGCTTTAGTGTGTACAGTTTATATATATTTTTTCTCTGTCTATATAAAGTAGATGCAGAAGATATATAATTGTGTATGTGCCATATACACAGTATACTACACATGCACTCTTTGTATATTGGGTGTTGGGGGAGCGAAAACTACAGATTTTATCATGTCCCAGTCTGTTTGTTTTGTATCAGTGTAGAAAGTTGGACATATCAGTTTTGCTGTATATGACAGCTTGATCCTTTATAGGATGGCACCTTCTAGTCCCTGTGAAGGGATACAAACCTTGTAATCGAAGATAAAGCACTTTATGCAAACGCTGTACAAGAGCTTTGATCCCTTGGGTCCGATTCCTTTCATCACTGGTTTTACAATGAAGCTGTTGTTAATTAATGTCAGTAATACTGTGTGTGATGCCTGGAACATATTAACTGTAAGTTCTTGTTATATCAATAACTGATCCTCTCACCAGAGTTATAGAGAAGAGACCGAAATCTGATACAATTCACTTGGATAGTCTGCTGGTCTTGCTCTCTGCTTCAGTTCCATCTCTGTGGAAAGAATAAAACTCTAGGTACCCAGCCTTGGCAAGTACGTGTGACACTATGTGATGTCACCTGCATACTCAAATTCTTTATTCAAATTAAAGGGATATGAAAGTCAGAATTAAAAGTTTAAGGTTTAAAAAAACTTTCCAATTTACTTGTATTATCAAATGTATCTCTTTTTTGTCTTAGACATTGTTTTTTTGTGTGTGGAAATTTGGCTTCTTTCATTAAGAGCATACTGAGACAAGCTCAGCAGTGCACATGGGCTTACTGCAACATTGTTGCAAACATTTTACAAACACTGCTAGAAAGTGCTGAGTACTTGTGCACACTTTTGAACCTACTTAGGTATGCTGTCGTGTAATAAAGCCAGGTTTTAACAAACTATACCAAGGAAAAGAGGTAAATTTAATAACTTAATTGGATTTTTTTTTTTAAAACTCTACAAATTATTGGAATCAAGAAATTTTAATAAAGGGACATTCCTGCCAAACTGGAATCCACATGGATGCATTTCAGTTTTGAATAGAAGCATTTTTACTTTATATATGTATTAGCAAAAATGCTTCTAATAAAAGCTATAGCTGTTTCAAATATCTATCTAAGTATGCACCGTGCACCAGCATTTTAAATAGAGCACTTGCTCAGAGAGCCTAAGGTGCTTTTACACTATGCTATTTATTCGATTTGTTAATTGCTGACATGATACAAGCCCCACTGGCTCTCTGAGCAGCTGCAGTAATTAAAATGCTGATACACTGAGAATATCTAGCTATGCTTTACGTGCACGGGCAGAGAAAATTGTTAACACTAAAACAGTGATAACTTTTACTCAGCTAGATTACGAGTTTTGAGCGCTATAGAGAAATTAACAACCGCCACAAAAGCGTCGTTATTTCACCTCCCTATAGCGCTGCCATTACAGGTTTTGTAAAACCCGACTTGTACAGGCGATATGGTTGCGTTGAGCTCCATATCTCACCCAAAAGCAGTGTTTTGACGTGCTCGTGCACGATTTCCTCATAGACATCAATGGGGAGAGTTGGCAAAAAAAAGCCTAACACCTGTGATTGCAAAAACAAAAGCTCCGTAAAGCAGCCCCATTCATGTCAATGGGGAAAGATAACAAGGGTAACATAAAAACCACGTCTAAACACCCCTAATCCGCTGCCCCTAATATCGCCGCAACCTAAATAATGTTATTAACCCCTAATCTGCTGCCCCTTACATCGCCGCCACCTAAATAAAACTATTTACCCCTAATCTGCCACTCCCGATATCGCTGCCACCTACATTACAATTAACCCCTAATCTGCCACCCCCAATGTTGCCACCACTTTACTAAAGTTATTAACCCCTAAACCTCTGGCCTCCCACATCACTAACACTAAATAAATATATTAACCCCTAACCCTAACGTAACCCTAACCCTAACACCCCCTAACTTAAATATAATTAAAATAAATCTAAATTAAACTTACAATTATTACCTAAATAATTCCTATTTAAAACTAAATACCTGTAAAAAAAAACCTGAAAAGGGCATTTCTATGGGCATTGACCTTAAAAGGGCATTTAGCTCTTTTACATTGCCCAAACCCTAAGCTAAAAATAAAACCCACCCAATAAGCCCTTAAAAAAACACTCACCCCCGACGATCCACTTACAGTTTTCGAAGATATCCATCCTCATCCAGGTGGCAGAAGTCTTCATCCAAGCGGGCAGAAGTCCTCATCAAAGCCGGAAGAAGTCTTCATCCAAGCGGGCAGAAGACTTCATCCAGACGGCATCTTCTATCTTCATCCATCCGGCGCGGAGCGGGTCCATCTTCAAGACATCCGGCGTGGAGCATCCTCTTCTTTCGTTCGCCACTGGAAAATGAAGTTTCCCTTTAAGTGACGTCATCCAAGATGGCGTCCATTACATTCCGATTGGCTGATAGAATTCAATTGGAATTAAAGGGGGGAAAAAATCCTATTGGCTATTGCAATCAGCCAATAGGATTGAGCTTTCATCCTATTGGCTGATTGGAACAGCCAATAGAATGAGAGCTCAATCCTATTGGCTGATTGGATCAGCCAAAAGGATGAAAGCTCAATCCTATTGGCTGATTGCAACAGCCAATAGGATTTTTCCCCTTTAATTCCTATTGGCTGATAGAATTCTATCAGCCAATCGGAATGTAAGGGACGCCATCTTGGATGATGTCACTTAAAGGGAAACTTAATTTTCCAGTGGCGAACGAAAGAAGAGGATGCTCCGCGCCGGATGTCTTGAAGATGGACCCACTCCGCACCAGATGGATGAAGATACAAGATGCCATCTGGATGAAGAATTCAGCCCGCTTGGATGAAGACTTCTGCCGGCTTTGATGAGGACTTCTGCCCGCTTGAATGAAGACTTCTGCCGCCTGGATGAGGATGGATGTCCGGTCTTCGAAAACTGGATTGTCAGGGGTTAGTGTTAGGTTTTTTTTAAGGGTTTATTGTGTGGGTTTTATTTTTAGCTTAGGGTTTGGTCAATGTAAAATAGCTAAATGCCCTTTTAAGGGCAATGCCCATCCAAATGCCCTTTTTTAGGGCAATGGTTAGCTTAGGTTAAATTAGACAGGTTTTTATTTAGGGGGGTTGGTTGGGTGAGTGGTGGGTTTTAATGTTGTGGGTTGTTTGTATTTTTTTTTTACAGGTGAAAGAGCTGATTTCTTTGAGGCAATGCCCCGCAAAAGGCCCTTTAAGGGCCATTGGCAGTTTAGTGTAGGCTAGGTTTTTTTATTTTGGGTGGGCTTTTTTATTATGATAGGGCTATTAGATTAGGAGTAATTTGCTTTTATTTTTGATAATTTCATTTTTTTATTTTGTATAATTTAGTGTTTATTTTTTTTTTATTTGGATAATTGTATTTTATTAATTTAATTTATTTTATTTTATTGTAATGTTAGTTTTTAGTGTAAGGCAGGTTAGGTTTTATTTTACAGGTACATTTGTATTTATTTTAACTAGGTACTTATTAAATAGTTAAAGGGACACTGTACCCAAAAATCTTATTTCATGATTCAGATTGAGAATGAAATTTTAAGCAAATTTCGAATTTACTCCTATTATCACATTTTCTTCATTCTCTTGGTATCTTTATTTGAAATGCAAGAATGTAAGTTTAGATGCTGGCCCATTTTTGGTGAACAACCTGGGTTGTCCTTGCTGATTGATGGATAAATTCATCCACCAATAAAAAAGTGCTTTCCAGAGTACTGAAGCCAAAAAAAAAAAGCTTAGATGCCTTCTTTTTCAATTAATGATAGCAAGAGAATGAAGAAAAATTGATTATAGGAGTAAATTAGAAAGTTGGTTAAAATTGCATGCTCTTTCTTAATTACAAAATAACAAAATTGGGTTCAGTGTCCCTTTAATAACTGTTTACTAACTAGTTAAAATAAATACAAACTTCCCTGTAAAATAAAAATGCATGCTCTTTCTTAATTACAAAATAACAAAATTGGGTTCAGTGTCCCTTTAATAACTGTTTACTAACTAGTTAAAATAAATACAAACTTCCCTGTAAAATAAAAATAAAACCTAAAATAGCTACAATATATCTATTAGTTATTCTGTAGCTAGCTTAGGTTTTATTTTATAGGTAAGTATTTAGTTTTAAATATGAATTATTTAGGTAATAATTGTAACTTTTATTTAGATTTATTTTAATTATGTTTAAGTTAGGGGGTGTTAGGTTTAGCGTTAGGTTTAGGGGTTAATATATTTATGTAGTGATGTGGGAGGCCAGAGGTTTAGGGGTTAATAGTTTATTTTAGTATATTTCATTGTGGGGGGCTTGCGATTTAGTGGTTAATAGGTTTATTACAGTGGCGGTGTTGGCGGACGGCAGATTAGGGGTTAATAATATTTAAATAGTGCTTGCGATGTGGGAGGGCGGCGGTTTAGGGGCTAATAGGTTTATTATAGTGGTAACTATGTCGGGGAGCGGCGGAATAGGGGTTAATACATTTTTTAAGTGGCAGCGATATCTGGAGTGGCAGATTAGGGGTTAATATTTTTATTTTAGTATTTGTGATGCGGGAGGGCTTTGGTTTAGGGGTTAATAGGTACTTTATGGGTGTTAGTGCACTTTGTGACAGTTTAGTTATGAGCTTTTATGGTACAGCTTTGTAGCGTAAAACTCATAACTACTGACTTTAGATGGCGGTACGGATCTTGTCATTTTAGTCTGTACCGCTCAATTTTTAGCCTCACAGCAAAACTCTTAATACCAGCGCTATGGGAGTCCCATTGAAAAAGGACTTTTTTAAAAGTGCAGTACTGACGTTGCGTAACGGCCAAAAAGGTGTGCGGTACAGCTATTCTGACAAGACTTGTAATAGCGGCGGTAGGGAAAAAGCATCGTTATGAAGCATAACGTTGCTTTTTCACTCATAACGCAAAACTCGTAATCTAGCTGACTGTTAGTATTTTTTCCAATACATGCATATTGCAAATGTGTTTCTATTCAAATATGTAATTCATTTCTATGCACATTTAAATTTTGACCAGAATGTCCCTTTAATTTTGACTTCCATATCCCTTTAACAATGACATAGTCCATTGCCCAAGATCACTCCTTTGTTCAAAAGGGTAATGAAGCCCAAAATGTCTCTTTTAATTATATGAAAACATGATTTTATAACAGGTCAATTGAGAAACAGCTGTTTTAATCAGATACATATTTTAATATATAATGTACACTATTTACTTCACCAGCTTTTCATGTAATTTAGCTCTGAACTTTTCAATTCTTAGTACTTGAAATTCAGACGTCTCAAGACTAACCATGATACATATATTTCCCTAACTGGATTTAACAACTGCAAAACACTGCACTTTATACCAACATTATTGTCATGGGTAACCTTGTTGTCTGCAAACTGAAGTCCAGATTGGCTCCTCCAAATAAGGCAATTGGTGGGTGGGATTTTGCTATTAAAAACAATTACAGCAAAATATGTTAATTTGTTTTAAAAATGTTTATACTTGGACAATGTGTTATTCTACTGCAACACAATAAAAAAGTCTAATTATAAGGTGTTTACTGCCCCTTAAAGAAGAGAAGAGTTATGAACCTAAGTCATCTGTGGCAGTGAAACAGTTAAACATAAGCATGGCATTTTTATTATAAATCAGTCATTGAATATCACCACTTCTGCAGATGATATTTTTATTTCTTCTGCACAGTTTGGTAAAGGATTTTGCTTCTAAATCTTGATGTGATCAGCAGGTTAACTGTGTTCAATTTAGGTTGGAGGGTTTTGCTAAATTTGTCCCAAGGCCCTATGCTTTTCAGCAATATATCTTTCATCAGCACATCACCAAGTGGCTAGGCTGTTCTGAAGAATCCCAAAGGAGCGTACCTCTGCACAGAAAATGTTAACCAGTAACTTATGTGTCAAATGGAACCTTCAATCTGTGCCTATACCTCTAATTAGCAAATAAAGAAATCAGAAGCATGTGTAGGAAACAGTTCTAATTCTGGTAGCACCAATTAATCAGACTAATTTGATTTAATGCACAGGATTTTTAATTTAACATGCCGGGAAACACACTACATGCACTACATGAAAAAGCATCGTACAAATTACTATTCATTTTATAAAACTCAATTTAAGCTGCTCAATTATACCAAGGGAGATGTTTATTATATACTTTTTAAGACCAAGAAAAGTGTACATATTTATGCTTATTTTATTTATTTAAATGTTGGTTAACAATATTTGTTGCTTCAAGGGAAAAAAAGCTGTACTTTCCTATAAGTAAACAAAAATTCAAAATCAACATATTAAAGAGACCCTAACGCATTTCATGCACCTACCTCTAATCATAGGTGCTGCCATTATGGAACCAAAGTTACACTGCAGGTTTCTGAAGCAGAGTTACGGCACATATGCAAACTGGTCAGCACTGGTAAGTAAAAACATTTTCCATGCGTGTAAATGCTGGTCTATATTTTTTATTACAATGTACCTTTAAATATAGTTTCTGCTTTGCATTTCTCAGGAAAAACACATTTTCTACACCAGTAAATGCTGGTCTTTTATGTTCATACTCATATTTATCAGCAGAAAGTTTCTTTAAAGGGACATGAAAGTAAAACGTAACTTTGATGATTCAGATAGAGCATGCAACTTAAAAAAGCTTTCTGAGGCACCAGATCCTACTTAACACGAGCAAGAGTTCACAGTATATATGTATACGAGTCTATGATTGGCAGATCACTGTCAAATGCCCGCAAAATAGAGGGCATTATAGTTTTTTATTTAATTTTTTTTTTTTTTGCATTAGGCAGTTTTGGGGCTTTAAAGTTGGTGGAAGTTGGTGGTAGTAGGGTGTAAAAAAAATGGCACTGTAAAGTGCCTTTACATTGCGGTCTATGGATACTAGGTGTTCTCATAGACCGCAATATAAATATATACAGTATGTATATGCTTATATACATATATATTTATGTGTTAATAAGTGTATATACACATATCTATACTATAATCGCGTTTGTAATGCGTCCGTCGCTGTCGTCAGTTGTGTGCGCAGCCAAAAGAATGCACAAAGTATTAACAAAAACCCATAAATGTCCACACAAAGTATTATAAAAAAAAAAACCTAACCGCCCGCACGAAATAATAACAAAAAACCTAACTGCCCGCACGAAAAAATAACAAAAAACGTAACCGCCACACAAAGTGTTAAAAAAAAACTTAATCGCCGTCACAAAGTATTAACAAAAAAACACCTAACCGCTCTCATGAAGTATTAAGAAAAAAAAACTAACCGCCTGCAGGAAGTATTAACAAAAAAAATCTAACCGCCCGCAAGAAATATTAACAAACACCTAACGCAAAATGTACCTCTAAACCGCCAACCCCCACATTGCAAATTAATAAAGTAATTAACCCCTAATCTGCAAATTAAAATATTAACCCTTAAACAGCCAAACCCCCACAAAACAAACTACCTAATTACACTATTAACCCCTAAACCACAAAAACCTCCACAACGCCAACTAACTAATTACAATATTAACCCCTAAACTGCCAAACCCCCACAACGCAAAAAAAAAATCAATCTATTCACTAAGCCCTATCCAAAATAAGAAATTTTAAACCTAAACTAATACCCCTATAAAAAGTCCCCCCCAAATAAAAACACCTCCTAATCTACAACTAAACTAGTAGTAAACTAATAGACCTTAAAAGGGCTTTTTGTAGGGCATTGCCCTAAGTTAAACAGCTCTTTTACCTAAAAAAATGACAAAGTCCCTTCTAACAGTTAAACCCCCCACCCAACCAACCCTACAAAATATAAAACCTAAGTCTAAAAAAACCTAAGCTACTTGTATGCGCACTGCCCTTAAAAGGGCATTCAGCTCTTTTGCTGCCCATTAAAATAAAAAAGCCCTAATCTAAAAAATAAAACACTAACACTAAATTACCAAAAGCCCTTAAAAGGGCCTTTTGTAGGGCATTGCCTTAAAGCGATCAGCTCCTTTAACCTAAAAAAGTACAAATTACCCCCTACAAGTAAACCCCCCCCACCCACATAACCCTCCAAAATAAAAAACCTAAGTCTAAAAAAACCTAAGCTACCCATTGCCCCTAAAGGGTCCTTTGTATGGGCATTGCCCTTAAAAGGGCAATCAGCTCTTTTGCTGCCCATTTAAAAAAAATCCCTAATCTAAAAAAAAAAACACCCAAAAAACAAACAAACAAAAAAGTCTAACCCCAAAATAGGTACTCACAGTTCCTGAAGTCCGGCAGTGAAGGTCTTCTTCCAGGCAGCGACATCCACATCCAGCACGGGGACATCTATCTTCATCCGGAGCGAAGGCATCGCGGAACAGGGCTGACAGCCGTGGCGCAGGACCGTCATGGAAGTTCCTCTTCATGTGGTCGCCGCCCCACACTGAAGATTGAATACAAAGTACCCCATTTATATTGGGGTCCCTTGCATTCCTATTGGCTGAAATTTTGAATTCAACCAATAGGATTAGAGCTACTGAGATCCTATTGTCTAATTTTAAATTTTCAGCTAAAAGGAATGCAAGGTACCTAAATGGGGTACCTTGCATTCAATATTTTCAGTGAACGCATAAAGAGGATTCTCCACGCCGGTCCTACTCCACGATCGCTAGTGCTGCTCCGCGGTCACCTACGCTCTGCACCGCCTTCCCTCCAGATGAAGATAGAAAATGTCTCTGCGCTGGATGAAGATGGAACCACCTGGAAGTAGACCTTCACCACCAGACTTCAGGAACTGTGAGTACCTATTTCGGGGTTGGATTTTGTTTGTTTTTTTGTTTGTTTTTTGGGTGGGTTTTTTTTTAGATTATGGATTTTATTATTTTTTAATGGGCAGCAAAAGAGCTGATTGTCCTTTTAAGGGCAATGCCCATACAAATGCCCCTTTAGGGGCAATGGGTAGCTTAGGTTTTTCAGGCTTAGATTTTTTTTATTTGGTGATGTTGTGTGTGTGGGGGGGTTAATTTTAAGGGGTAATTTGTACATTCTTTAGGTAAAAGAGCTGTTGTAACTTAGGGAAATGCCCTACAAATGGCCCTTTTAAGGGCTATTAGTAGTTTATTGTTAAATTAGGGGTGCTATTATTTGGGGGGGGGGGTTATTTTTATAGGGGTATTAGATTAGGTTTAATTTTTTTTTGATAATTTTGTTTATTTTTTTATGTCTCTGGGCAGGCTTATCGCCTAGTTAACACATAAATATGTATGTGTACAGTCATATACATATATATTTACTATGTGCTGCCCATCGCTGCGCTACTTACCTCTTTGCTGTGTGAGGTTGTGATGCCGTCTGTGACGGCATCAGAACGAGGTTCCCATATCTGCCTATGAAAGCTCACTCTCATGAGCGCAATGCTTCCCAGCAATGCAAACGCAAGCTCACATTTACATTGCTGTAAACTTGCAATATTATTATTATTATTCTTTATTTATAAAGCGCCAACAGATTCCGCAGCGCTGCCCATGGGTACAAGGATAACAGTACAGTGGAGAAACAATACGATAAGACACAAAATTTTACAGACAAATACAGGGGGAGTTGAGGGCCCTGTTCCCGTGGGAACTACCAGTGCACATTATCGTGCGCTGGTATTACAAAGTGGAGCGCAAATATCGATTTAGCTAAATCGATATTTTGTGCTCCACTTGTAATCTGGTCCTAAGTATATTAATATCCTTTATATAAAAACATATTGTAAAACTTTTTCATGTTGATCTGTTAATATATTTTCGCCATAATTATGTCACTGTGTATAATTCTATACAAAGATGTTTGCTTTAAATCATTTTTATTAAGAATGTTTCATAAAGGTTGATAACATTTCTATGTATTGAATTCTTTATTGAATACTAAGTCAAATAATCTTTAGAACCACATAAACTGCTTCTAAATGAGCCAAAATAATGAAAGTTATGTGAAATCTCAGCCAAGGAACTTTTCTTGTTTTTTTATTATATATGGTTGGGGTTAGGGTTCTTTTCAATTCATGGGGAGTTCCAGTCATTTGTGACATCAAATTGCAGTCACCCCACCCTGCTTAATCCTACATCATGTTGTTTAGTATTTAAGGTGTGGCATAAGAGTGAGTATATTAAATAGCAAAAAAATATGTTCATGCTAGATTTTAGGTCCTTTCATATACATGAAAAATCTAAAATGTAATCTTTGTGCTCCCCCTAATACACTGCATGCAAAAACAGCTATAAAAATACTGCACTTCCTTACCCAAGATCTTTTCATTCAGGATTAGATTACAATATATTATATATGGATTAAAAGGTATATGGATATGTATTTATAATAATTCCATAATAATATTTAATCTATTCATATAGATACATAGGTACAGATATCTATTTTACATTAACATTATCACATATACAGCATATATATATATATATATATTACATTTTTTTAGAGAAGAACATAGAAATGTAAAATATGTAATTATTATAGATAATATATATATATATATATATATATATATATTCTATGTATTTATTTAGATTTATTTACAGTATCTATAATAATTATTAGTAATTATTATTAATATTTTTTAATATTTTATATTTAATATTTCAATAACACGCCTTAAGATAACTACGTTTCTATGTGTACTTACCTGACACAGCATTAGACCTTAAGCATGAAACACAAAGGGGTCGATTTATGAAGCAGCGGATGCTGCTTTGGACCCACTCTGCTTCAGTTCCGCCTGAAGCAGAAGTTAAAAAGCTGCGGTCCTAAGACCGCTGCTCCTTAACTCGTCTGGCACCTCTGAGGTGGCGGACAGCAAACAGCCTGATCGAATATGATCGGGTTGATTGACATCCCCTGCTAGCGGCTGATTGGCCGCGAATCTGCAGGGGGCGGTATTCACCAAAACTGCTGGTGCAATGATGTATGACGACAGCGTATGCTGTCAGCATTTATCGATGTGTGGCTGACATGATACGCTACATCATCATGTCCATCCGCACATTAATAAATTGACCTCAAAGTGTGTTGTGCATATTTTACATTCCTATAATCTTCACATAGAAAAGAATTCTATATATATATATATATATATATATATATATATATGTGATACTGTTAATGTAAAATAGCTATCTATACCTATATATCTAAAGTAATAAATATACAGGTATAGGTATATACAGATTTCTTTTTTTTTAATTATTGCACAAATGCTTGCTCTGATTATAGTATACATTATTTAAAAGTATATTCAGGAGCCATAATGCATTGCCATTCCTAAGTAGGAGAAGGCTTATGAACCAATCAGTAGTGGCATACTCATGAAGCAATCAATCAGGACTAGATTCCTTTAGATAGGATAAAGTTCCACACAACCATCTGTGCAATAATACAATGCTTTGACAACATGTTATGATTATATTATTACATAACATAATGTGGTAACTGAAAAGCTAAATAAAGCTCAGATAGTTGCATTTAACATCATTATGAAACAATCTTTTGTTCAAGTGAAATCAAATTACTTCTCTGTGTAAGCAATAAAATACATTTGTTGTAAATACGAAGGTCCAGTATATTAAGGTGCAGTATAATGATTGCATCAGAGTTATCAATCCTAATATACAGGCAAACCTTGTTTTATTGTGCTTCACTTTATTGGGCTTTGCAGATATTGCTCTTTTTACAAACTGAAGGTTCGTGGCAACCCTGTGTTGAGCAAGTCTATCAGCGCAATTTTATATATATACACATATAAACACATAAATACACATATATACATACATATACACACACACACACATATACTGTATATATACAGTATCCCACAAAAGTGAGTACACCCTTACATTTTTGTAAATATTTTATTATATATTTTCATGTGACAACACTGAAGAAATGACACTTTACAATGTAAAGTAGTGAGTGTACAGCCTGTATAACAGTGTAAATTTGCTGTCCCCTCAAAATAACTCAACACACAGCAATTAACGTCTAAACCGTTGGCAACAAAAGTGAGTACACCCCTAAGTGGAAATGTCCAAATTGGGCCCAAAGTGTCAATATTTTGTGTGGCCACCATTATTTTCCAGCACTGCCTTATCCCTCTTGGGCATGAAGTTCACCAGAGATTCACAGGTTGCCACTGGAGTCTTCTTCCACTCCTCTATGATGACATCACGTAGCTAGTGGATGTTAGAGACCTTGCGCTCCCCTACCTTCCATTAAAGGATGGCCCACAGATGTTCAATAGGGTTTAGGTCTGGAGACATGGTTTGCCAGTCCATCACCTTTAACCTCAGTTTCTTTAGCAAGGCAGTGGTCGTCTTGGAGGTGTGTTTGGGGTCGTTATCATGTTGGAATACTGCCCTGCGGTCCAGTTTCAAAAGGGAGGGGATCATGCTCATGCTATGTTACAGTACATGTTGGCATTCATGGTTCCCTCAATGATCTGTAGCTCCCCAGTGTCGGCAGCACTCATGCAGGCCCAGACCATGACACTCCCACCACCATGCTTGACTGTAGGCAAGACACACCTGTCTTTGTACTCTTCACCTGGTTCCCGCCACACACGCTTGACACCATCTGAACCAAATAAGTTTATCTTGGTCTCATCGGACCACAGGACATGGTTCCAGAAATCCATGACCTTAGTCTGCTTGTCTTCAGCAAACTGTTTGCAGGTTTTCTTGTGCATCATTTTTAGAAGAGGCTTCCTTCTGGGACGACAGCATTGCAGACCAATTTGATACAGTGTGCGGGGTATGGTCTGAGCACTGACATGCTGAGCCCACACCCCTTCAACCTCTGCATCAATGCTGGCAGCACTCATACGTCTATTTCCCAAAGACAACCTCTGGATATGACTCTGAGCATGTGCACTCAACTTCTTTGGTCGACCATGGCGAGGCCTGTTCTGAGTGGAACCTGTCCTGTGAAACCGCTGTATAGTCTTGCCCACCGTGCTGCAGCTCAGGTTCAGGGTCTTGGCCATTTTCCTATAGTCTAGGCCATCTTTATGTAGAGCAACAATTCTTTTTTTCAGATCCTCAGAGAGTTCTTTGCCATGAGGTGCCATGTTGAACTTCCAGTGACCAATATGAGAGAGTGTGAGAGCGATAACACAAAAATTTAACACACCTGCTCCCCATTCACACCTGAGACCTTGTAACACTAATGAGTCACATGACACCGGGGAGTGAAAATGGCTAATTTGGCCCAATTTGGACATTTCCACTTAGGGGTGTATTCACTTTTGTTGCCAACGGTTTAGACATTAATGGCTGTATGTTGTGTTATTTTTAGGGGACGGCAAATTTACACCAGTATACAGGCTGTACACTCATTACTTTACATTGTAGCAAAGTGTCATTTCTTCAGTGTTGTCACATGAAAAGATATAATAAAATATTTACAAAAATGTGAGGGGTGTATGCATTTTTGTGGGATACTGTATATATATATATATATATATATATATTATGACTCACTAATGGCTCAGATGATGGTTGGCATTTTTTAAGCAATAAAGTATTTTTTAATTAAGGTATGTACATTGTTTTTTTAGACATAATGCTATTGTACACATAATAGACTACAACATAGTGTAAATATAACTTTTATATGCACTGGGAAACAAAACAAATGAGTGTGACTCACTTTATTGCTATATTCACTTTTTTGCGGTGGTCCCGAACCCGCAATATTTCCGAGGTACGTCTGTATTTAACATCACTGCAGGTGTTAGTTTACAGCTATTATTATGGTCATTGTGTTCAGTAATAATGGAAAACAATTGTTTTTTGTGCACGACTTGGTGTGTGATACACTAAGACAAGCAATATGTCCTTTAACCTGCAATCTGCTAGACATTTAGTGGTATCATCTGCTGACAGTCACAGGTCAAGCAAAGTTGGATATCTGCACTGGGATACACTGAGTCACTAATCTGAAATACCAGATGTTACACAGCTAAATGCATCTACATAGTCAGCTTGTACCCTTGCTGAAGATTTAAAGCTCCTTAACTATCCATCATATCAAAAAGTTCAGCTCTATATAATTATTTTCTGCTTAGTGTGAGTTTAATATCAAACTCATAAAACTCTTTGTTCTACTGTGTTAAAAGAATATGAACCAAAACTAAAGTATCCAACTCATCTGCAAATGCTGAATATCCCCTGTAAGCACTTCCTGTGACTAATGTGCACCACAGGGACTCTGTACCAGCAAACCAGTCATATTTCTTTCATTTAATGTATTCTGCTTAAACTACAGATTCAGTTAAAAATGACGTTCAGAACCCATTATTAAATGTACGCGCCATAAACACAATAACAATATCAGGTGCTAACACTGTAAGCAGCAAAGTTTCATCTGTCTTGAAGGCACCATATATCTAATCACAAGATTAATGTCTTTGCTGTTGGGATGATAGAGAGGGACTCTTACTGTAGATTTGAGAAAAGCTGGCTCAGAATGTTTCAAACACTCATTAATGAAAAGCATTAATAAAGAGTTAGTCATATAGGTCCCATCTTATCAGTCTTATAGCAATATGAAAGGGCAGTATCAAAACGTAGAATATCTTTTATTGCATGTGAAGTATCTGCTGTTTAATTTTAAATCATAACTAATACAGCCGTATCAGCTGTGCACATTCCTAATAATCCATATTGACTGAGCGGTACTTCCTACTAATGTACTGTTTATTGGCTGATAGACACTTTCTGCTATTGCCTATTGGCTGATAGGCACTTATTCTCATTGAGCATTAATAAGCAATTTCTATAAGTCAAAGAACATAAGTAGGAAGTGACCAACTGATACTGAGATTTTAGTTTCTTCATAGTTATTTGGGCAATAAAAACGTTGACATATTTAAATACTATTATTTTATATGGATGATAAAATATTTCTGAGTATGGCAGTTTATTCTGGAGTACAAAGGTTTGTGCAAAGTCTAATTTTCTCCAGAATTAATTAGAGATTATCCACAAGGTACAGAGGAGAAGCTTTACTTTTTATTGATGCCACATTAGTTAACTGACATACATTATGAAATACATGATGTAGGTTATATAATTAACAGTGCTGTAGTGTACACCAGATCCAGAGCAACACCTTGTTTGATGCAGTTGTTTCTCAATAGCCAAACTCCAGCCACCAATCACCTTATTTGGAAGAGTTAATCTGGGCTTGAGTCTACAGAGGCTAGCCACAGTCATTATGTACATGTAGCAGGGTTAGTCTTGAGATGTCTGCAGAATTAATTCCCAGATTTGAGAATTAGAAAATCCTCAATTTTCAGAGATAAATACACGACAAGGGAACAACATAAATAATGAAAGTATAGCACAAAGTTGTTTGTTTGTTTTTTATGTATAACTAAACAATTATATTAAAGCCTCTAGGTACTAACTGTCCCTTTGAAGCAAAGTCAGCAGCTGTCTTGTGGCTTCTATAATGTAATAATAATAATATTAAATGAGAACCAATACTGTAGGATTTATGATTTTTCGGCCTAGAATCCAATCCACCCAGATGACTTTCCTTTATTACAGGTGATATAGTCTGATTTTCAGATTCCAACCCATTCCAATGTATTTGTCAAGCCATTTACCTAATGCTTACCAGTGTCATTAAACACATGCGGACAATATGACAATGGTGTTCATGTAGTCCTAAAACTCATTTTTGGTTATTTTTCTACAGGATTTCTACACAATTGACGTTTTTAAAAACAAACACAACAAAAATCATGTTTGGCTTGTTTTAATGGGTATTTCCTGACTATTTGCACTACATTTTTCAGTGTCTAAACCTATGCTCAGGTCACGTCAATAAACCAGATTTCCACTTTGTTTCATAACACTTCCTATTTTGTGAAGCTCAACAACCTTTTGCTGCATATCACAGCTTTATTTCTTGGTCTTAACCATTGTGATGAATGACAAATGGAATTTGGCCTATGTGTTACCTCATATTTATACCCCTGTGAAACAGGAAGTCATGTTTGAACAATTTCCTGTTACTAGTCACCCAGGTGTACTAAAAATGTAAAATATCAATGGGAATTTACTTAAAATATATTTGTCTCATATGACTTCATAGG
This sequence comes from Bombina bombina, assembly GCF_027579735.1. Lineage (NCBI taxonomy): Eukaryota > Metazoa > Chordata > Amphibia > Anura > Bombinatoridae > Bombina > Bombina bombina. The sequence goes on from NC_069499.1 coordinate 283,744,418, forward strand.
GGTGCCAATAATTGGGCCACACATATATTTAGCAAAGATTTTATTTTTTATAAACCTGTGTTGTGTTTGCAATTGTTTAATATCTATGAGAACAGAGTATGTTTGTGTACTTTTTTAACAAAAGATCAAACGGTTAAACAATAAAGACAATTTGTAACAGCCTTCTTTGCTCATATTTACCAAGGGTACCAATATTAGTGGAGGGTACTGTATACATTTATTTCATTAAAAAAATAAGATCACACTTTTTACCTTTAAAACTTTTGTAACAATTATATTAAATAATATTATTTGTAAATGTTCATTTATTGGAATAAAGTGTTTGGAGGTTTAAACGTGTTAAAAGTAACATTATTAACAATTGTATAAAATGATTAATTACACAAATGGCCCAAATATATATAATTGTATGTTTAAGTGAAAAATGCTGCATTCAGACATATTAAATCACCAATACCTAATGAAGTTCCTGTCATGTCTTCCTTTACTTTTGGACATGCATATTTTACAGCTTTAAAGGGACAGTCTTGTAAAAATTAAACTTTCATGATACAGATAGGGCCTGCAACTTTAAACAACTTTCCAATTTACTTTTATTATCAAATGTGCTTTGTTCTTTGGTTTTCCTTGTTGAAAGTTAAACCTAGGTAGGCTCATGTGCTAATTTCTTGAAGGTTGCCTCTTTTCTCAGTGTATTTTAACCCTTTTTTAACAGCTAGACAGTGCTAGTTCATGTTCCGTATAGGTAACATTGTGCTCCCTCCTGTGGAGTTACCTAGGAGTCAGCACTGATTGGCTAAAATGCAAGTGTCTCAGAAGAACTAAAATAAGGGGGCAGTCTTCAGAGGCTTAGATACAAGGTAATCACAGAGGTAAAAAGTGTATTAATGGGGGAGGAGCTAGCGCCCAAACAGAATGGACATGTAGTGTTAGAGCTCTGAGAAATGGCATTTATTTTACTAGATTTATTGAGTCTCAACCTTATCTAAATGAGATTTGCACACTTTAACTATACCCTGCAACTACCCAGTCAATTATTTGGGGGAATCTAGAGCGGATTCCCCAGAATTGAGAACGAAGATTTAAAGGCGCAGACTGGGCCTAATTCTTGCTGAAGCCCTCTGAGCACTGAGTTATACAGCATAGCAGTCTCTGAGCTGTACTAGTCCTTTCCTCTGCTATCATGGAGCAGCCATTTGCGGTACTGCGGACCTACATGGAGGAGTTCGAGAGAGAGGTTTGCCAGAGACTTGATGGCATTATACTGTCTGTGAACGTTGTGAGAGAGGACTTGAAGTCTCGCAAGACCTCACTAGGCACAGCTTTGAATTTGAGGATGACCCCTGAAGGCCCCCCCCTCCTACGTACCCACCTGTTTGCAGCCAGTTGATGCTGAGACAGAATGGAGTCTCGGTGAGCTGAGGGGCGAGCCAAAAACACCTGTTGAATTGGTCATTCAGGGATGTGGCCCAGTTGTGGAAGTCAAAGCCTCCAGGAAACAAGATGGGAGCGTGCGCGGCTTTGGAGCCGCTATGATTTTACAGATTCATGCAGAAGAGGAAAATACTCACAGTGGGTTGTGGTTTGGTGCTTGGGAGAGTGCAGCCGGCTCCCCGGAGTGTTACCCGTGCCTATCCAGAGCAACTGTGGGGGTCCCAGAGGGCTTACAATACATCCCGCTAGCTGGCAGAGCCCCACAAGCCGGTGGGATCTATTTATGCACCGTAATAGCCATTAGACTGGGAATAGGTTAAGGCAAAGGCGTGCATGGGAGTTGAACTAAAACTCTATTGTGAAGATCTAACTCCCACCTCTCACTGAGGATAATACAACCCTTCTTTTGTCTACCAAGTTTCCATTCTTTTTTTTTTTTCTTAAGCTTATTATATGAATAGACTTATAATGTGGACAGTGTAGTAAGCAATTTATACCCTACTTTTCTCTTATTATAGCTAAAAATGTTTTACCTCTGATTCCTATATGTTTAAGAGTGCGGGTGGTGTGTGATGTACGTCTCCTTCTGGCCTCATGATTGCTCCTTATATGCTGGTATACTCTTTGCTCACAGATAGCGAAGTATGTGATAAAGCCCAAATATTTGTAAGTCTTAAGCAGTCACACTCTATTTAAAGTCATATTAATATTTTAAGGATAGATTAGAAGCATACTATGCATAGTGATTGGTCTTTGCTGAGCGATATTAAGCATTAAACCTGATTGCTAACAACGTCGCTATAACATACATAATGCTTTGCATGATCTTTTTCTATGGCTGACTGGACTATTGGTTGTATGTAGCTTGGAGTTTGTGAATTATTGATTGCTCTCCTTTTCATATGCCTGTTTGTACATTCAGCTTCTTATGGAACATGGATTCGAGGCTTACAGAGAGTGAGGCCACCCTTCAGTATGTATGGGCATAAGGATTTGTGTCATATCTTACCAATGCTGTAAATATACCTACCTGTACTGAAAAGTAGATATGTAGGAGCTTAGTTATGGGAGCTACTATTGCCTATGTTGTTCATAATATATGCTGCTCCTCTTGATAGCAGATGTACTTCTGTCACGCATTGATAGTGTTCGCCTACCATGCCTTTAGTGGTCCATCTAGAAGTCATTATCCCCAATACATTGTCTTGTCTTAGATGTCAAGCTTGTACTCTCGTTAAGCTCCCTCTAAGGTAATTATTACTCAAATTATATACATAGCATTCTGCAGAGCTTATAAGTCGCCGCTCAATTTGGGAGCTTTTGAGATATGGCTACTTCTAGATCTCTCTGTTTTTCTTATTTATTCATTTTTTCATTATTGATAGTGTTGCTTTAAATGCCTGGTATGTGGGCCAATAATGGAGGAGTACGCTATTATTACATTAATCTCCGCCCCCCCCATCACTCTTATGCGGTAATGGTTTGATACCTACTTTTCCGCATCCCTTTAGGCAGAGTTATGCAGCCTCTGCCTAGTCTGAAGAACCAGCAATAAGTTTTCTCCTATATTCTTTAAACTGGTTCCTTGGGCCCTAATACAAAAAAATTACTGTGTTTATTATTTTCTGGTTATTGGAAGATTGCCTGGGCTAAAAGCTGTATTATTGTGCATGTTATTACTAATAATGTTCAGTGTTTGTGTCTAACTGTATTTGCAGTGGTAACAGAGGTCTGTTTCAGTATAACATTTCTACCAGTTTATCGTGTTTGATGCTAAATTACATTAACTAAGAGTAACTTAAGTGCACTGCTGTGCTTTTATATTTTGATATTGTTTACAGATTCCTAACTTTGCCGCTATTTTATACACATTGACACTGGACTTCTTGAAATTAGCTCTGTTAATGTGTCCTCAGTGACTGACTAATTTCTCTGGTCCCTTAAGTGGACCTGTTTGCTTGGAGGACATTATGATCCAACAAAATAAAAAAAATAGGTACCCAGAATATCATGTCCTGTCGGTTTGCTATGTGTTGATGTTTCCACATGATGTATTGCATTTGGTTGGGATGTGTTTATCCGTACATGATGTGTGTAAATTGTATCTTTTCCGATATGACTGTATTGTAAAACCCATTCTTTTTTTTTTATTTATTAATTTTTATTGAGGACAAAAAATATACAGTATACGAAGGATGAGATATACAAGTTTTCAAATATACATATCATACTAGATCAAATGCGTTTACAGTTGATTACAGTCCTCTTTTTCTTTTCCCCTTTTAACAAAGTAGTAGGTCACTCTTGGACCAAGTAGTGTTTTCTTAGCTAAGTCCGGGGGTTTATGCGTATCGTTATTGAAAAGTAAATAAAAGCTTTGGCAAACACAAAACAAAAAAGGAGAAACAACATAATTGCATTCTATTAAATCCTAGTACTAAGACAATCATCGTATATAACAACTATTTGATGCAAATGCCTAATTTGGTTATTCAAATTAAGGGTATCCCAGGGCTGTTTAAAAATAAATTAAATATAGAACAACAGTAGAACAGCAACAACAACAACTAACAGGTCAACAAGCCGATGTACTGTGTATAATTGAGATATATTAGTGATAGGTTATAAACATATAGTTACTCTATGAGAAAATTTAGGAGTGTTAGACACAGTTCTTGCATATCAAGCCGGCACACCACTATAGAGCTGATAATTTAATTTTATCCACATGGTCCTATTTAGGGTAGTAAGTAAATCTTAGGCGATAAGGACCAAGTGACCAGAAGCTCCCCAAAGTTCCATTATAAAAGAATAGCTACGCCATCACATTACCATTACCTGCCTGTTTCCTTGGCAGTAGATATGTGAACTTTTAAAGATGCTAAAGGCTCTCCGTTTTGCTATGAGAGTAATATTATCAGTACACTTGCAACTCTGCATTCCTCAAGACATTAAATTTAATTATAACGCTTGCAGTGTATATATTTTGTTATACTTTTCCCTGACTGCGGCATCGGCCGAATGCCGCAGAGCATGGGTTCAATTAGTGTAAAAGTATGTGAGGTATCTGTCAATACAATATTAACTAAAAACTGTTGTCTTTCGAAAGATAGTTATATGACACTTTGCTAATACACAAGCATAGGTTGTACAAAGGCTTCTAAATATGTTATCAAGGCTGAAAAAATATGTAAAAAATACAGATAAACTTAACTAAATATAGAACCAAACAACAGGCTGCATGTCCAATGTTCAACTTGAGGTCCTAGTGGACCATATATGTTAAAGGAGAGCCAACAGGTGATTTCCAACACCTAGGATTAGTATTTAGAAGGCGCAATGTCCCCACATCCATATTCAAACTAGTGTGTTTATTATGAGACCATGTGGTCGATATTGGGACCTTCACATTGCCATCTGTTAGAAACATATTTGCAGTAATCTTTTCAGCAGAGTCCAATGTGTTAATTAGCTTCTCAGAAAAGTCCAAGTAGGAACTATTTTTTTTATTTTTTTATTTAAGATTTTAATTGAGGTTCAGTTCAAGTTTTACAAATAATAAACGTCATTACATTTGAAACAATGCAGCAATAAATGGTTACATAATTGCCATCTGACACATAACAGAATAGATATATGTATATAATACATGAATTAGTGACATTTACATTCTTTATATATGAAAATAATTGCCATACAGACTGTATACCAGCTCCATGTTATCTAAGGTCACTCTTGGACCCCGAAACTGTATACATAATATGTTGTTGTAGCTGGTAATACTGAGACAAGGGAAGACCACTCATGGGTCTCAACTGATGTACCTCTTTTTTGTTTTTTAATATTTATAGAATAGTTAACAGTATATAACAGTCATAAAATCATAAGAGATTATACATAAGACCAACAATTTATATAGCCACCTTATATAAGTATCAAGAAAGGGTTTCTAAGGGATATATTTTCCCATGCTTACCGAGTAAGCCGATGGTATTGGGGGGGAGAATAGGTTTACAAAATGATGTATACTAAGGAGTAGAATATAATGTATATAGGATAACATATTAGGTGGTTCGTGAGTCATATAACATATTGGTCACACGCGATTAGTGGAAACAGTACTCATAGTGCTCATGGAACAAAAGTCAAGCCTCATTTCAAATAAGGGTGAGTGGTAAAAGCATATGCTAAGGTTTCATAGTGTTCCAAGTTTCTTTTAAAATTTAATTGACTATGGCTGATATGTATACTTATGGTTATAATATCAAAACACCTTAGATCGATTTGTTAGGTATACTATGTTTAGTATTTATGCGCTCTTGTATGAGAGGGTCAAATAAACAATATGGCCATTCAGACTGGGCAGAATATATCAATACTGCTACTAATATATACCTGAGAACATTAAAATGCTATGATTTATCTAGATATGGGTGAGATAGGAGACAGTATGGCACTATGTATCAAAAATACCCTAAAATATAACTATGTCAGCAGATAGATATGAAATAATAGCTAGGTCACCCCGGCCGCAGGTAACCCAGCCGAACATGTAAAGGATATTAGTAATGTCTCAAATCTAGCCCCAATAAACTTAAATAATGTCTCAAGCAGTAGTGTATAACAACCTAAAGCTGTAGTATTTTTCCTTTAATTGTAGCCAAAAAGTGCCTAGGGTGTACATATAAGAGCCTGTCTCTCATATATTAAAAATCTGGTACCAAAGGAGAGAGCTATATAGCACTATATATTTTACATCGTAATTTGCATACACTTGTGATATAGAGGATTAAAACTGAGGTCATCACAGTACACGAGACATAGTCAGTCATTACCCAGGTTCTATAGTCATCTGGACTCCCCAGCAACTTTAGATATAGATCTTTCCGGGAGGGTGCACTCTGCCGTTTCAGTTCCCTTATGGAGGCTGGTTCTGCCGTTGTAAGCATGGGCATAGCAGTTAATATGTTTGTAGTGTCTGTAGTCAGAGCCATATTCTCTTTTGACTCGTAGCCAGAAATAGCCGGTAGCTTGGGGTCCTGACAGAGGGAGGCCAAAATTGTTGCGAGATCATTTCTAAATTCTCCAAAACAGGTAGCTAGCCGGTCTTGCAAACTACATTCCCATTTCTCCATTTTCGGCACTGTAACTGAATCAGTGTCGCTAGGAACCTGAGCAATCATGATCTAGGTTAAACTGTGAATTGTCTGTAGGGCCGTAGGATCTCCGGAGTGAAGCTCAGTATATTTGTTGTATAGCTAGTTAAAATGGCGTCTATCAGCATGGCACATCCACTTCTATCTGTTATTTCCGCTCCTCACAGTTCTTCTCTCATTTTATCTGCTCCAAATCCAATGTGGCAAGTCTATAAACCTAAGACTTACTTTTGAAAACAGATTTAGGTGAAATCTTGATCATGGTATATCCTTTTTGATCAATTTGCACAGAGAGCAGCGAGCCTGCACGTTTGCCTCTGCTGCTGGCTAGCTCCGCCCCCCAAGTAGGAACTATTTGATTTGGTGGGAGCAGGTGATAGACAGTCTATCTTGGGGAACCAAACTACCCGGGAGCACCCCCCGAACTCCCGCTGCGGCACAGAACCCAGCAATTTCCCATCAAAAATTATTTTCTCACCAGCTCTGCTGACTGGTGTCTTCAGCTCTGCTGCAGTTGTATGCGGATCCGTTGTAGCGCCGGAGAGATTTCTGGCATCCAGATCGATATATTTAGTGTAAGTAGTATAATGTCCCCTCTCAAAAGACGCCTTACGGTATGACTGCTTATTAGGTGGTGGTTGCTCCTGCAGGTTAAGAGGCTTTGTTGGGGCATATCTAATTTTAACATCATCCTGCAGGGGTGCAGCTTCTATGGTACCGATAAGGGTATTACGCTCACTATGTTTGTCATGAATTTCTGTCAGACGATCCCAGGGAGCTCTATCATACAAGCTCTGAAAAATGCCTTCGAGTCTTGCCATGCAGTAGTCTAAGCTACCAAGAAGGCTGGCTTTTCTGTCGGCAGCCATCTTTGTAGATTTGTGGTGTTCTCTGTCAGTTAGTTTTTCTTTTGTTTGAGTAGCAGTCCGCTATTGTTCCATCCAGAGAAGTGTTGCAGGGATTATGTTTGAATTTTTAACCTCCAAATTAGGACGGGAGACCTCGGCTCACCGAGGGGGGTAGCGCTGCCTGATGTGAGCCGCCGCTCCAGGCCTCAATCGCCCGATCTTGTCCTCCTGCTTCAAAAGCACAGCTGATAATCTGATATACAATGCGCCTATGTACAGCACATAAATATATATTGTTGCAGTAGTATATTTGCTGTAATATTGTTCCGTTGTCTGCGGTTTTTCGGAACTTCGGCTGGAGTATTAAGAAAATGCGACCATTCCTGATCGCTGCACGGACATGCCCCCCTGTAAAACCCATTCTTACCTCAATAAAAATACCATTTAAAAAAAAAAAAAAAAAAGTGTAAAAGTGTTGGTTATACAAAACTGGGGAATGGGTAATAATGGGAAAATCTATCTTTTTAAACAATAACAATTCTGAAGTAGACTTTTAAAATTTATCTGAAATTCGTTGACATAACCTACATGACAATTGCGCAAATCCACAGTTATCTGAGGGGTCCACAAACATAAATTTGCAAGATTTTTCTTTTACTCTGGAAAAGAAGTGAAGTTAATGAGGGGAAATGGGGAGCAAAAAGGGATATGGGAGTCAAAATGGACCTTTCTGATTCAGACAGAGCATACAGTTTTTAAAAATCTTTCCAATGTGCCTATTGGAATCCTTTGTTGAAACCTACTACCTCCTTTCCATTAAAGCATACTGAGGCTCAGAAGTGTGCATGGGTCTTAAGCACTTTATGGATCCACTGTCACGAACACCGGAGTTGATCACAATCCTCAAGGAAAATGTATCTAATGATTTTTTTACAACATTCACCATTAAGGTCTATAGTGATATTTGTAGATAAATCATTTGAAAAGCTTTTCTAAGAGGTTGTGATCAGCCAAATAGTTGCATACACTACTACAATGCAGTACCTAAGACACATGCTTGCTCCAAAGGATACCAAGAGAAAATGTATGATCTATCTAAACTATCAATCACAGTCCTTTACAAAAGCTTACCTACTGAATTTTCTACAAAATCACCATTAAAGTTTATGGGGATTATTGTAGGTTAATCATTTTATACATTTGATTTTAAAGGATTGTGATTTACCTCTAAATCATTCAAATTTAATTCTGACATCCATGTCCCTTTAAACAAGAAAAAAGATGAACCCCACGATCCAGTATCCACCATTGTTAGCATTCCCCAATGTTAAAGTCTAAAACCACCACTAGAGCAGGGTTTTCAACTCCAGTACACAAAGCACACCAACGGAATTTTATAATATCTGAACTAGAGCACAGGTGAAATAATCAGCTGATCAGTAACCGTGGTTACTAACTAACCCGCTCTTAATGGGACATAAACCCCCAAAAAAATATTTTATGATTCAAATGGAACATGCCATTTAAACAACGTTCCTATTTAATTCTATCATCACATTTTCTTCATTTTCTTGATATCCTTTGTCTAAAATCAGGGATGTAAGTTCAGGAGTGTGCGCGTGTCTGCAGCATTATATGGCAGCAATTTTGCAACATAATACATTAACAAGAGCACTAGATAGCAGCACTATTTCCTGTCATGTAGTGCTAGGCATGTGCACGCTACCTATCTAGTTATTTCTTCAACAAGAACTAACATAAGAACAAAGCAAATTTGATAATAGAAATAAATTGGAAACATTTTTATAATTGTATTCTCTATCTGATTATGAAAGAAACATTTTGGGTTTCATGCCCCTTTAAAGGGCCATAATACCCAAATGTTTAAACACTTGAAAGTGATGCAGCATAGCTGTAAAAAGCTGACTAGAAAATATCACCTGAACATGAACATCTCTATGTAAAAAGGAAAGATATTTTACCTCAAAAGTTCCTCAGTAGCCACCTCCCATTGTAAAGGATTTCTAAGCAGCATTTTAGTGTGTCTGTCCTGGGACATCTTAGGGGATGAGCCTCGTGAACTCTCATATTATTTCACCAATCAGGTAAAGGAAGCTTACTATGAAATCTCATGAGGGTTAAGTCAAATCTCATGAGATCACAGTAAGAGTTCATGACCTCAGCACTGCTGATGCTGATTGGCTGCTGTTCATTTCTTCATTTTATTTTTTTATTTTTACCTGCAGCTGGGAGCAGCTGAGTATAACTTTTTACACAGAACTTATTCTGCTGAGCTGAGGAGATTGTGAGGTAAAATATCTTCCTTTTTTACATAGAGATGCTCAGGTGATATTTTCCTGTCAGCTTTTTACAGTTATACTGCATTAGTTTCAAGTGATTTAGCATATGAGTATTATGTCCCTTTAACCATCAGTTGATTATTTCACCTGTACTCTATTTCTGATATCATGAAAATCTGGTTGGTTCGTGTTCCTTAAAGGGACATTAAACCCAAAACATTTCTTTCATGATTCAGGTAGAGAATACAATTTTAAACAACATTCCAATTTGCTTCTATTATCTAATTTGCTTAATTCTTTAGATATCCTTTGTTGAATAAATAGCAATGCACATGGGTGAGCCAATCATACGAGGCATCTATGTGCAGCAACCAATCAGCAGCTACTGAGCCTATCTAGATATGCTTTTCAGCAATGTATATTAAGAGAATGAAGCAAGTTAGATATTGGATGTAAATTAGAAAGTTGTTTAAAAATGCATGTTTTTTTCTAAATCACAAAAGAAAAAATGTGGGTTTCATGTCCCTTTAAGGACTGCAGCTTCGTTCTCTTCTGTGTTCCAGATTCTCTTCAGTTCTTTCTTGAAAGATCCAATTGATTTACTTTTTTGATTAATATATTGCACACAATATTCTTACTAATCAAGCAACTGAAGAAAAAAAAAGTTTTTATTTGGAATATTTTATAACTTTTCACATAAAGATTTAAATGAGCACCAAAATAAATCACAGATTAAATCATGCAACATAATTTTTACAGGCTCGTGTGACTTCACACTATCTATATCAGGAAAACATTATTAAACTTTACCTTCCGCACTCACCATGAAAAACCATTGTACTGAATGCAACGTTAGAGCCTGGCGAGATTCTTAGAATGCCCTTTGCTACTTTATTTCTAGGAATTCAGAGTCAGACATTATCTTATCTTATAAGTGATGGGCGCTACTGTCATATTAAAATATCAATCAAACACTATAACAATTGCCCCTTGCTTAAAATCATTTGCTGATACTACTGTGCAAGTATTTACAAGGGCATATTTTACATTTTTGTATAAGGTTCCTGGGAGAGGCTGTACATTCTAATTATACCTTTATACTACAACAGCCTTTATAAAAGATGTTTAATAAGGAAACCATTGTGTAATTTGTAACATTTATTACTATAAATTAACTTTTAAATTAATGATTTTCCCAGTAAGAAGCAGAACTTTTTAAATATCATGGTGTTGTATATGTACAGCAGCTGTCAGGCATTACCACATCACATGTCACCGGGCTAGTGAGATGATCTACTCAGTCGAGGTACCTGCAAAACATTTCAGTTATTATGAAGGAAAGTAATACAGAGGTGAAGGTATGAAAAGCATCACAACCTGCATTTTCAGTGTTGATTTCATTCACTAATGATTTACACCCTGTTGAGGGGGGTACTGGACACAAAATGTTCCCTTATGCATATGCATTATTTAAAAATACAAGACATTTTTGCTTAAAATTTTGAAGCAAAATTCTTTAAATGTAAACTAATATGTTATGAATACTGTAGTTCCAATAATGCTAATTGGCTTATAGGTACTTACTACTACTGCAAACACGGCATGAGAACCTAGTGCAGCGCATGGGGTAATTCGCTTATATACTGTACATACATATTTATGTGTTTATATATTGTATAAATACATATTAACACATAAATATATGTATATTTACATATACATATATATTTCCTGGCAATATACAGTTCCCATTGACCACAAGGCACTTTCAATACCGTTTTCTTTTTTCTTACACCCCACCAACTTTAAAACCCTAAAAACTGCTTTTTGCAGTTACAGTGGGTATTGAAAAGAATCACCCCCCTTGAAAATAATCACATTTTGTTGTTTTACAGCCTGACAGACACAGTTTTTGTTTATCCAGTTGTATTTGCAACATATTACATCAAAGTGAAAGATATAACACCAACATGTCAGAAAAAAATAAAGAAAATTCAAAAACAGAATCACTGAGTTGGAAAAAGGATCACCCCCTTGTGTCAGTATTTTGTTGAACCACTTTTTGCTTTAATTACAGCATTTAGTCTGTTGGGATATGTCTATACTAACTTTGCACATCCAGACTGTGCAATATTTTCCCACTTTTCTTTGTATAACTGCTCCAGTTCCGTTACATTTGAGGGTGACCATTTGTAGACTGCACTCTTCAAGTCATGCCACAGATATTCAATGGGGTTTAAGTCTGGGCTCTGACTAGGCCATGCAAGGACATTCACCCTTTCCTTCAACCACTGTGTGGTCATTTTCGCTGTGTGCTTTGGGTCATTGTCATGTTGAAAGTTAAACCTTCTTCCCATTGACAACTTCCTGGCAGAGGGCAGCAGATTTTCCTTAAGAATTTGATGGTATTTTGCACCATCCATTATTCCTTCTATCCTGACAAGTGCTCCAGTGCCTGCTGCAGAGAAACATCCCCATAACAGGATATTACCACCTCCATGCTTTACTGTAGGTATGGTGTTATTTGGATGGTGAGCTGTATTGGATTTCTTCCAGACATTATCGGCTAGATTACGAGTTTTGCGGTATGAGTGAAAAAGCAGTATTAAAGTGAAGTTTAACTTTCAAGACTTGCTCAATTGTATTCAATGTATTATTTAAATTGAGTGTGAGGTTCATTCATGAATTCGCTAACTTTTTTTTCAAATTGAAGTATTTCTATATTTTTATCCGCTTATTGCTTGCGGCAAAATCAACCCGTTTTTCGTCTCCTATTTTACATTCTCATCACGTGGCAATACCCTCCAATTGAGATTCTGGCCGATAGGCGGCCGTGACACTACGTCATTTACTTAACATTCAATTTGCGCATGCGTGACTTGTTTTCGGCATCCCCGACAGCATGATGCTCGTGGCCGATTCGCGCATGCGCACTTTCTTCAGTACTTAATGCGCATTGTAGCCCAGTAGTCCGGTCAATCGCATGCGCATTGCGGGTAACATGCGGACATCGCGCATGCGCAAATGGACTGGATCATTGTGAACGCGCAAGAGAAGTGACGTATAGAGCAGGTGGGAACGCTCTATACGTAGAGAGTGAAAATCCAGGAAGAAGAAGATGGGAGGAGTCGAAAATCAAACGGATGCATAAAACGTTAGTGAATAAAAATACAAAATAAGATATTTTTAGCAAAAAAAACTTGGCGATTATGTTAATATACATGTGTATTATGCAATGCTATGTTTTCATTTGTGTAAATTAACTTTCACTTTAAGGCTCTTTTCTACTACCGCTGGTATTACAAGTCTTGTAGGTATATCTGCACCGTACACTTTTTTGGCCGTAATGCAACGTAATTACAGCAGCTTTCAAAAAGTCCTTTTTCAATGGGACTTCCATAGCGGTGGTATTTTGAGTTTGCTTGGGAGGCCAAAAAGTGAGGGGTACAGCCAATACCGTCAAGATAAATACCGTAAACTGAAAGTCATTGGTTTGGGTTTTACGCTACAAAGCTGTAGCATAAAACTCATAACTAAAGTGCTAAAAAGTACACTAACACCCATAAACTACCTAGTAACCATTAAACCGAGGCCCTCCCGCATCGCAAACACTAAAATAAAAAATATTAACCCCTAATCTGCCGCTCCGGACATTGCTGCCACTATAATAAACATATTAACCTCTAAACCGCTGCACTCCAGCATCACAAACACTAGTTAAATACTATTAACCCCTAATCTGCCGCCCCTAATATCACCGCTACCAACCTACATTTATTAACCCATAATCTGCTGCCCCCAACGTCACCGCCATTATACTAAATTTATTAACCCCTAAACCTAAGTCTAACCCTAACACCCCCTAACTTAAATATAATTAAAATAAATCTAAATAAAAATTACTATCAATACATAAACAATTCCTATTTAAAACTCAATACTTACCTATAAAATAAACCGTAAGCTAGCTACAATATAACTAATAGTTACATTGTAGCTAGCTTAGGGTTTATTTTTATTTTACAGGCAAGTTTGTATTTATTTTAACTAGATAGAATAGCTAGTAAATAGTTATTAACTATTTACTAACTACATAGCTAAAATAAATACAAATTTACCTGTAAAAAAAAACCTAACCTGAGTTACGCTAACACCTAACCTTACACTACAATTAAATGAATTACATAAAATAAATACAATTAACTAAATTACAAAAAACAACAACACTAAATTACACAAAATAAAAAATAAATTATCAGATATTTAAACTAATTGCACCTAATCTAATAGCCCTATCAAAATAAAAAAGCCCCCCAAAATAAAAAAAAACCTAGCCTAAACTAAACTACCAATAGCCCTTAAAAGGGACTTTTGCGGGGCATTGCTCCAAAGAAATCAGCTCTTTTACCTGTAAAAAACAAATACAAACAACCCCCAACAGTAAAACCCACCACCCACACAACCAACCCCCCAAATAAAATCCTAACTAAAAAAACCTAAGCTCCCCATTGCCATGAAAAGGGCATTTGGATGGGCATTGCCCTTAAAAGGGCATTTAGCTCTTTTTCAAGTGCCCAAACCCCTAATCTAAAAATAAAACCCACCCAATAAACTCTTAAAAAAGCCTAACACTAACCCCCGAAGATCCAATTACAGTTTTTGAAGACCCGACATCCATCCTCAACGAAGCCGGCAGAAGTCCTCAACAAAGCGGCAGAAGTCTTCATCCAGACGGCATCTTCTATCTTCATCCATCCGGCGTGGAGCAGCTCCATCTTCAAGACATCTGGTGCGGAGCATCCTCTTCAATCGACGTATTCTTGCAGAATGAAGGTTGCTTTAAATGATGTCATCCAAGATGGCGTCCCTTGAATTCTATCAGCCAATCGGAATTAAAGGTGAAAATATCCTATTGACTGATGCAATCTTCTAATAGGATTGAGCTTCAATCCTATTGGCTGATCCAATCAGTCAATAGGATTGAGCTTGCATTCTATTGGCTGTTCCAATCAGCCAATAGAATGCAAGCTCAATCCTATTGGCTGATTGGATCAGCCAATAGGATCGAAGCTCAATCCTATTGGCTGATTGCATCAGCCAATATGATTTTTTCACCTTTAATTCCTATTGGCTGATAGAATTCTATCAGCCAATCAGAATTCAAGGGACGCCATCTTGGATGACGTCATTTAAAGGAACCTTCATACTGCAAGAAGACGTCGATTGAAGAGGATGTTCCACGCCGGATATCTTGAAGATGGAGCCGTTCGGCGCCGGATGGATGAAGGTAGAAGATGCCGTCTGGATGAAGACTTCTGCCTGGTTGGATGAAGACTTCAGATGCTTCGTTGAGGACTTCTGCCGACTTCGTTGAGGATGGATGTCGGGTCTTCAAAAACTGTAAGTGGATCTTCGGGGATTAGTGTTACGCTTTTTTAAGGGTTTATTGGGTGGGTTTTATTTTTAGATTAGGGATTTGGGCACTTGAAAAAGAGCTAAATTCCCTTTTAAGGGCAATGCCCATCCAAATGCCTTTTCAGGGCAATGGGGAGCTTAGGTTTTTTTAGTTAGGATTTTATTTGGGGGGTTGGTTGTGTGGGTGGTGGGTTTTACTGTTGGGGGTTGTTTTTTTTTATATAACAGGTAAAAGAGCTGATTTCTTTGGGGCAATGCCCCGCAAAAGTCCCTTTTAAGGGCTATTGGTAGTTTAGTTTAGGCAATGGGTTTTTTTTATTCTGGGGGGGTTTATTTTGATAGGACTATTAGATTAGGTGTAATTAGTTTAAATATCTGATAATTTATTTTTTATTTTGTGTAATTTAGTGTTGTTGTTTTTTGTAATTTAGTTAATTGTATTTATTTTATGTAATTTATTTAATTGTAGTGTAAGGTTAGGTGTTAGTGTAACTCAGGTAAGGTTTTATTTTACAGGTAAATTTATTTTAGCTAGGTAGCTAGTAAATAGTTAATAGCTATTTACTAACTATTCTACCTAGTTAAAATAAATACAAACTTGCCTGTGAAATAAAAATAAAACCTAAGCTAGATACAATGTAACTATTAGTTATATTGTAGCTAGCTTAGGGTTTAGTTTACTGGTAAGTATTTAGTTTTAAATAGGAATTAGTTAGTTATTAATAGTAGGTTTTATTTAGATTTATTTTAATTACATTAAATTTAGGGGGTGTTAGGGGTTAATAAATTTAGTATAATGGCGGCGACATTGGGGGTGGCAGATTAGGGATAAATAAGTGTAGGTAGGTGGCGGCGACATTGGGGCGGCAGATTAGGGGTTAATAAGTATAGGTAGGTGGTGGCGACATTGTGGGCAGCACATTAGGGGTTAATAAGTGTAGGTAGGTGGCAGTGACATTGGGGGAGGCAGATTAGGGGTTAATAACTGTAATGTAGGTGGCGGCAGTGGCGGCAGATTAGGGGTTAATAAGTGTAATGTAGGTGTCGGCAATGTCGGGGCGGCAGATTAAGGGTGTTTAGACTCGGGGTTCATGTTAGGGTGTTAGGTGTAAACATAAATTTAGTTTCCCCATAGGAATCAATGGGGCTGCGTTACGGAGCTTTACGCTGCTTTATTGCAGGTGTAAGGCTTTTTTTCAGCCATCTCTCTGCATTGATGTCTATGGGGAAATTGTGCATGAGAACGTAAAACCAGCTCACCACAGCTCACCGCAGTGCTGGTATTGGAGTGCGGTATGGATCTTAATTTTTCTTTACGCTGCAATATTGCCTGCTAATGCCGGGTTTTTGCAAACCTGTAATACCAGCGCTGTAGGTAAGTGAGCGGCGACAATAACTTGCAAGTTAGCACCGCACCGCTCATAACGCAAAACTCGTAATCTAGCCGATTGTTTGGTGTTGAGGCCAAATGATTCAATTTTAGTCTCATCTGACCATAACACTGTTAAGGCAAAGCTCAGTCCTGACTGCATGTGTCTTGAGTAGTGGCTTTTTTCTTGCAACCCTCCCATACAAGCCACATTTGTGGAGAATTTGTGATATTATTGTCACATGCACACAATGGTCCCAAGTTATCAAAGTCTGGCGGACCTGATCCAATACGCTCGCCATATTCAGCATTGCACCAGCAGCTCATAAGAGCTGCTGGTGCAATGCTGCCCCCAATAGGCTGCCAGCAGGGGGTGTCAATCAACCCAATCGGGTTGATTTCCGGTGATGTCTGTCCGCCTGCTCAGAGCAGGCAGACAGGTTATGGAGCAGCGGTCTTTGTGACCGCTGCTTCATAACTGCTGTTTCTGGCAAGCCTGCCTCTTGGTAGCCTCTTTGACCAGTTTTCTCCTGGCTCTTTCATACAGTTTGGAGCGACGTCCTAATCCAGAGAGGGTCTGTGTTGTATCAAATACCTTCTACTTCTTAAATAATAGACTTCACTATGCTTCTAGGCATTGATAAAGCCTTTGATATTTTCTTGTATCCATCTCTTGATTTGTGCCTGACCACAACATTATCCCGGAGATCTTTTGACGGTGCCTTCCTACCCATAGTTGATTGCTTGCTTCAGTTGCACAACCGGGGACTGAGATGTTCCAGGAAAGCTCTTTTCATGCTGAGCTAATCAATATGCCCACAGCTGATTACAGTTGAAGGTCAAATGGCTTTGTGTGTGCCGTTGAGAAGGTGAATAGCTACAGCTGATTGAGTTTACAAGTAATTTTAGGAGAGGGTGATCCTTTTTTAAACTCAGTGATTCTGTTGTCTTTATTTTTCCCTGACATGTTGGTGTTATATCTTTCACTTGGATCTTATAAGTTGCACTGAGTATTTACAACTGGATAAACAAAAACTGTGTATGTCTTTATTTCAGGCTGCAACAAAATGTGAATATTTTCAAGTGGGGTGATTCTTTTTAATACCCTATGTATTTTATTAAAAAATAAAGATGCTGCTATCTTTATTTTTTAATAAAATATATGACTCTTGATTTTGTGGGGCATTTGGGGGACATATATAAAATTAACCAGACAATTGTGTGATTTCATTTTTACACTTAGAGCTCCATTTTTCAAGCAGCAGATGCTGCTTTGGAGGCCCATCTTTTCAGGCTTGCCTGAAACGTAAGTTAAGAAGCTCATCTGAAAGGAAAATTAAGCTGTTCCTCAACTTGTCTAACACCTTTTAAGTGTCGGATAGGGATAAGCGAATGTGTTTATATTCGAATTTGAATGTTAGAACAAATGTTATTGTAGAAATTCAATTTACATAATAGAATATTGATAAGAACGAATATGCTTAAAAATTCTATTATCGATTGTTATTTACAGTTTTCAAATGTCACATTTGAATGTCATATTCAAATTTGAATATTACATTTATAAAACACAATTGTAGACTAGAAAAATACTATTTCGAATTTGAATGTCACATTAGAATTTGAATATTACATTTATAAAACACAGTATTAGACTAGAAATACTATTTTGAATCTGAATGTCACATTCAAATTTGAATATAGCATTCAAATTTGAATATTACATTTATAAAACACAATTGTTGACTAGAAATACTATTTTGAATTCGAATATTACATTTAAAAAACACAGTATTAGTCTAGAAATACTATTTTGAATTAGAATGTGACATTCGAATTTGAATGTAGCATTCAAATTCGAATATTACTTTTATTAAACACAGTTGTAGACTAGAAAAACTATTTTGAGTTAGAATCTTAAATTCGAATTTGAATGTCACATTCGAATTCGAATATTACATTTTGAAATTGAATTAAAACATAGCTAAACTTTCTATTATTCGAACGAATATTTTCGAATTTTATTGAAAAATTCAAAAACCAAAATTCAAAAATAGAATGTTATATAAACATTTAAAATTCGATTCGAACAAACAAATGTATCAAAATTCGTTTTAAATTTCGAATTTTTAGAAACTTTTGCCCATCCCTAGTGGCGGATTGAAATCATCCCGACCCCATACAATCCGGATGATTGACTGCTCCTGCTAGCGGCCAATGAGCAGGGGGCGGCATTGCAAAAGCATTTTGCCAGAAATGCTTGTCCAATGATAAATGCGGACAGCGTATGCTGTCTGCATTTAGAGATGTTGAGCGGACATGATTCACTATAGCGAATCATGCCCGCTCAACAAATGATAATCCAACCCCATAGTGTTTACATTGGAACTTTGTTCCGATGTGAACACTATTATTCTGTCCCAAAGGGGTTAAAATGTAAAATTATTTAAAAAACAAACGTATAAAAGTACAATTAAAAACTGAATATTGATTCCCAAACTATATTAATTAAACTGGCATTTCAATATTAATTTGCATGAATTATAATGTTACATTATTATGTTTGTTATAGCAAAATAAAACATTTATTTGCCAAAGGAAAACAAAGGAAAACCTCTGGCAAACAAGCAACATTCATTTATTACTATCCCTAGTTTTTATTTCATTGAACTTGAAGGAATAAGTGTATTTTTAGAATATACTGTACACTTGCAAGTAAAACTGAAACACTGTTTATTGTTATTATTTAGACCTTGAACAAAATGACACTTCCATATGCCCCACAGCTGATTACTGTCTCATTTAGGGAAATCTGCTGTCTCTCAAACCTCTTCTCCCTAATAATTTTAGCTCTCAATTGCTTTATATATTTCCCACAGACAAAGGTCAGGAACACATGAAATGATCATGTACACATGCTAGACAACTGGGTTCATTTATATGTAATAAAGTTAATAAACCAAGCACAGAGAGTAAAAGTGTGAGACGGCACCATGCCCTTGAGATACACCTCAATATATTCAACCCCCTAAATTTTGCTGTCCTAAGCAAAGTCCTAAAGAGCCTTATGCAAAATGTGCCCCTGGTTGTGTGTATGGTATCCTAATGGCTTTTTTTGCTGCTGTGTGCCAAGTGCTGAAATGGAACAATAAAGGCTAAGTTTATTTAACAATTTTCCTATCATTTTTTGGTGCTGTGGAAATCAGTTGTCTACGTATCCTAATGGGTAACGGTATCCTAAGAGCTAACTACACGTAAGATATGACAATATACAGGCCAGGGGGATTTCTGGTACATAAGTTATGGTGGGGGCAATGCTTTTGTATAGCCTCCTAGTAAAAAACCTTTGAAAGCTAATGACATGATCATGTAATCGGTGTAGCATTTAGCTGATATCTACTGGGTCAGAGATAGTTCCCTGTTCCTTTCAGTGTAAGTTTAGGGGTTTTATTTGTCAGAAAGTAACTATTTTGAGAATTCACCCACTTCTAATGACTAAATCCTAGGGGTCTGATTTATTGTTTATCACTTTACTTCTCTTTGTAAAACATATTCAAATTCCCAGAAAGAGTTTTAACGGCTTAAATGTTGTTTTTGTGGGCTGAATGCAAAAGCTTGTTGCTTTAATACAAGTGACTAATGAACAAACTTCAGGCATCTGTACAAATTGTGTGTAACATCACCATGGACACAAGCAGAGGGCATCATCCCAAAGATTAATCTGCAAGCATATATCTTTCCTTATATTAAAAAAATGCATGTGTTACTGCAATTTAACATTTGTTTAATAAATAAAACTAGCTTAAAATGGCAATAAACTCAAATGAAGTCTCTTGTAGGAAATAGCCCTAAACAAGCACGCTAAAGATAAGTGCATGCTTGTGCACAACTCATTCCTAGGGATATAGCACTCACAGGCTTATAAGGACACTTAACGCTGCCTTACAGATGGGTAGTATAGCGCCCTACAACCATCAAACATATGTTTTATTCAGGATAGTAACATCCATAAACATAATACAAAATATATTTCATAATTCCCTCTTTTGGATACAACAAATAAAAAACACCTTTTTGTTATTAATTTGACATTGTAAGACTTTCAATAAAACTTTACTGGAGTGCAATTCATTCCAGTATTATTTATCCCACAAGCTCTACTCTGGCGTGCGCTACAGTATTCATTTCAGACAACGGAGTAGCATAATTTCCCTCAGATATTATAGTTCTATGACAGCTTATACAAAATTCATGTGGGATAATGTTCAAGCACTAAGCGCATGGATCACAAAAACTCTACTATAGTAGTGGAGTTTCTTGTCACATTCTTTACTATAAATCTTCTCTGATTTTGAATGCTTAATAGAAAGCAACAACACTTAATACCCAGATTTCAAATGCACTAAAGAATATTTGGTATTTCAGATAACGCATAAGAGTACTTGCAATATAAGCACAATGAGCGCACTGCTACTATGCTTCCTATTGAAAGTATAGGACACGAGATATAAGCATCAACTGCATTAAAAATGCTTTGGTCAAATAGTTTTCATTTAAACATTTTTAGTTGTAATACTTGATCATGCACCACAAGTACTTCTATAACTGTGATCTACATACTAACAACTGACCCAGTCACTAGAACAATGCAATCCTAACCCCCAAGTAGCCATCCTACTTTATACCCCACCCACCTCAAATATCTTTAACTCAAGCTACCTCTCTACATGAGCCCTTCATTAGTAAAGCCCCTATAATAATCATTGCAAATATTCACCATCAATTTTAAACTACCCTTTCATGATCCCCAATCACACATATCCCAATAATTCTAAACACTCGTAGGAATGGCGTTGCAGCAAATAAGACGCCTAATTATTTAACCACAAGCATTGAGAAAATAAAAAGCACTATTAAAATAAAAAAAAAATTGAATAAGCCCAAAGAATATTTGAACAATGTATTTAATGACAAACTCATCAGTAAACATTGTCAATATTAAAAAGATATTTAAAAAAAACAGACAATAGCATTAAACAATTACACTAAAACATTTTATATAGGTTTACTTTATTGTATAACCCACATTTAGATTCCCATAGTACTTTTTACTAGAAAGTCAAAGTATTTTTAAAGATAGCTCAACAAGAAATTAAAGGGATATAAACCCTCCCAAATATTTTATGGTTCAGACAGACAAAACCATATTAAAAAGATTCCAATTGACTTCCATTATCAAATTTGCTTAATTCCCATGATGTTGAAGAGATACCTAGGTAGGCATCTGGATCCACAACATGGCAGGGAATAGTGCTGCTATTTGTTGAGCTTGCAAATTGAAAACATACTTGCAAAAGTGCTGTGATATAGTGAGCCAGAAATGTGCAGGCTCCTAAGCATACATCCCTGCTTTTAAACAAAACATACTAAGAGAATGAAGAAAAATTGATAATAGTGGTGGACCTGAAGCGGAGTGCATCAGAGGCAGCATCCGCTGTTTCATAAATCGACCCCTAAATCTATATCATGAAAGATAAATTGTGTGTCTCATTTCCCTTTAATTTCTCTAAAATATTTAGAACTTTAAAATTAAATATGAGATAAGAGACCGCCTTGTAATATAACAAAATATTTTTTATATCTTTTTAAATTACGATGTTTCCCATCGAGTTAATGATTGGGTTTCTAAATGTATTTTTGTAATTATACATAAAGAATATATTTACTTTGCTAACACAAATTAATAAAGCAAAAAATGAATTATAAATACCTCTGTCTGTTAATTTATAGTTAATCTCCACACAACAAACTAAATCATAACCTGTATCTCCTTGGTCTAGGCTCAAACATTGTGAACTGGGTAGAATGCTGGCTTAAAGATAGACAACGGTTACGGAGTGTCTTAGTATATGAAGTACATTCAGCAGAGGGGACTGTTACTAGTGGTGTTCCTCAGAGGTCAGTTATGGGGCCTGTTTTGATTAACATATTTTTCAGTGATATTATTATTATTATACTTTATTTATAAAGCACCAAACAATTCCGCGGCGTTGTCCATGGCTACAGGAGAAGTATGTCTGCTTACAGATTATACAAAAATTTGTAATAGAGTTTATGTTCCAGGAGGGGTGGTCCAAATAAAAGCTTTTTTATGACTATAACTTTAAATAACCATGCTGAACTGCATCCATGGGTGTAGGAATCAGGGGTGGGAGGAGGTATCCCCCAGGAAATTATGTGGGGGGGCAGATAATGCAGAAAATCCCCCAGTTAAATGACGCAGGAGGCACTGTTCCCTCTAATATGTTCTCTCCCTCCACCACCTCGCCTAGCAGCCCAGGCTGCAGCACCCGCTACCCAGTGCTCCCTGCAGCTGCCCACACCGCATGCATATTGGAGGGAAGTGAAACCAGATCCTGTCAGTGCAGATGGCTTATGGAGGCTTTTCCAAGTCTACCAGTAAAGGCAACCCCACATATTAGCTGCTGCAGCACAGAGTGGCATCACAACAAGGTGACAGTATCCAACGGTTAACCCTCTGGCTGCCAGAGAGAGCTTCAGGGCATTGCCAGGGACAGATAAATCAATTACCATGCTGCTTATTGGGGGAAGTGTACGGGAGGGCTTTTTACACCCCAGATATAGCCTCATTATTTCCCTGGGGATACAAATACTTGCGTATTGTAAATATTACTGAAGAGAACCTCAGACGAATATTTACAGTAATCTTATTTGGGACAGAAAATACTTTAGCTGTCTAAGCTCAGGTTTTACTGGTTATCTCTATCCTAAACCCGATCCCTAACCATATGGCACACTGGGCTCTGATAATTATAGCAGTACATATTATACATGTCTTAATTACAGTGATGGGGAACATAGAAACTGTAATAGGGCCTGTTTATATTTTGGAAAATACAATCCTACACGTTTATCAGTCATCTTGCCTGCAGTGTTTTTAATGCTTTTTTTTCCCAGTTACAGTGTTAAAGTCAGCTCTAGACCAGCAATGCACTATTGGTCTGAAATTAAACACAGTGGTAGAAATGTAGTGAATGTAGTCCAGCGCTAAATTAGCACGGGTAGAGCATTTAGTTAAATGATATGATTTGAATATTTTTTTGAAATTAAATGAATATTTTATATATATGTTGCAATCTTGTATTTATATATTTAATGCAGATTATCCTAAGTTATTTATCAACATTCAGTTTAGAAGAGTTAATGAAAAAAATATATAATGTAAATAAACTTTAATGTATGAACTGATATATATAAGCTTCTTGTCTATATATGGGCTTCTTATCTATATGTAAAAACTAATAAAACATTTGTATAGTTAAACAGAAATTTAATAACTTGCTAAAAACAACACAAGATAAAAAGGGACGTCTCCCTTATAACATAGATTGCATCAGAAAAGACAATTGGATAACTTTAGTTAATGTTTCCGCTATTAATAATCAGGTACCAGTTATATGATGTAACAAATAATAGTGTCCAAAATATTGAATTAAAAAAACTTAAAGTTCCAAATGAGATAACCTACCCGCTGTTATGGCGGGTGTTTGTTACCGGTCCGTTAGTGAGAGACTGGTATTTTAAAATATGTTATGTGACTTTTCCTACGTCACACTTGTGATCATAGCTGTTTTAATTTAGTTGCAATATAACCAGTGATCCTTGATATTCTGTCAAGCGCTTATTATGTTGCAATTTTTTTTAAACTTTAATCTGTATGTGTATCAGAAGGTGTATTCCCCTATTCCATGTATAATTAGGGAGTCTTGGGGGAGATTGCAACTTACGCTGGTCTTTTGGCACACCTGATGTCTCTATTGGTGTGGTCTTTGCGGTCACGTTCAGTGACTTGGATGTTAGACTGTGCGGTCACATTCAGTGACTTGGATGTTAGACTGTGCGGTCACATTTAGTGACTATAATGCAATCCTCGCAGTGATGACTTGGCGGTCACTTATAGTGACTGTGATAAGATCTTTGCGATCACGGAGGTGACTAACAGTAAGGTCTTTGCGGTCACAAGAGGTGACTAGGAGTAGAATCTTTACCGGACATCAGTGATGTTATACAGCAGGGTCTTTGCGGTCACAAATTGTGACTTACATATATTAACTTGCGGTTATATCTTTGCAGTCACAGATTGTGACTTAAGAGTGGTCTTTGCGGTCACGAACAGTGGTGACTTAAAGGAAATATTTGCGGTCACTAGTAGTGACTAACAGTATGATCTGTATAGTAGGAGATCAAAAGTAAAACTTGGCAGTTGTTATGTGCAACTTGATAGAGCTGATTAGAAACAAATGCAGGTTGTAGCAACGTCCAGCTGCAGTGTTGCAGAAAGTAATCAGCAAAGGAGATCCTGTGGTAGTTGTCTTTCCTTTCTTGGCAATTATAATAACAATCAATAGCTTAGACAAATAAAAATATAAAGTGCAGAGTGACAACAGTGTCAAGGTCAACGCGTTTCGCCCTTAGGCTTTATCAAGACATGTTTGTCTGTGTCACCTGAAGCCATATATAGGGCTTGAATGTTTTGGATTGGCTGTTCTAAGTATTTTAATTAAAGGTGGAAGGTATAGATATGTGGCAATTCAATATACAGGTGGAATTTTATAGTTGTGTGTGTCCACAAGAAGCATATTAACCTTCATTTATTTTTGTTCTTTGTGTTGTTATAAATGAAGGGGATTAATAGATCCTAAAAAGGTTCTTATAAAAATGCAATAAACAAACATTATTTAAAATTATAGGAGTTCTAGATATATATATATATATATATATAATATATAATGTATGTATTTGTATTGATTTCGATATGCTTATAGTTACATGGATTTTGAGCATATGTCCATTTTTAAAATATATAACACAAATAAAAATTATAAATGAAAAAAATATAAATAAAAAATTTAAATGAAAAAGTTATAACTTAATGAGTAATTTTTTGGCGTGCTTTCAGTGTTTACTTTTGTGATTGAACCCACGACCTTTTGGTAATTGAACAAAGGGTATTATCCACTAAACCACATCTACCTCAACAATGTATATAGTAGAATATATGTATTAGATTTTTATTTAGGATATGCATTTGTCTGTATAAGTGAAATTGTAAGTTTAGACCATTGGGAAAGAAGTAATGATATTCATAAGATACTAAAATCTATATAAATTGTGTTTGGTGGTAATGAGGGGTGTTTAGTAATATTTACCTGAACCAACGATGAAGTGTTTTGGGAATCGAACTCATGGCCTTTAGGGTTAGAGAGAGAGATCTTATCCATTAGGCTATGTGTATCTCACTTTCTGTGCTAGCATAGAGTGGTGGTATTTATTTATATTAGTACAATGTAAAATTGTTATAAGAAAGGGGAGATATCTAGCTCTGAATTTAAGCCAGTTGGAAATAATGTGTCCATATTGTAGATCATTTTTGCTTCTAACTTCAAAGCAAAAATGATCTACAATATGGACACATTATTTCCAACTGGCTTAAATTCAGAGCTAGATATCTCCCCTTTCTTATAACAATTTTACATTATACTAATATAAATAAATAGCACCACTCTATGCTAACACAGAAAGTGAGATACACATAGCCCAATGGATAAGATCTCCCTCTCTAATCTTAAAGGCCACAAGTTCGATTCCCATAACACTCCATCGTTGGTTCAGGTAAATATTACTAAACACCCCTCATTACCACCAAACACAATTAATATAGATATTAGTCTCTTATGAATATCATTACTTCTTTGCCAATGTTCTAAACTTACAATTTCACTTATACAGACAAAATCATATCGTAAATAAAAATGTATATATATATATATATATACTTTCACTAATAAATATATTCTACTATATACAATGTTGAGGTAGATGTGTTTTAGTGGATAATACCCTCTGTTCAATTACCAAAAGGTCATGGGTTCAATCACAAAAGTAAACACTGAAAGCACGCCAAAAAAATTTCTCATTAAGTTATAACTTTTTCATTTAAATTTTTTATTTATATTTTTTTCATTTATAATTTTTATTTGTTTTATATATTTTAAAAATGAACATATGCTCAAAATCCATGTAACTATAAGCATATCAAAATCAATACAAATACATACATTATATATTATATTTATCTAGAACTCCTATAATTTTAAATAATGTTTGTTTATTGCATTTTTATAAGAACCTTTTTGGGATCTATTAATCCCCTTCATTTATAACAACACAAAGAACAAAAATAAATGAAGGTTAATATGCTTCTTGTGGACACACACAACTATAAAATTCCACCTTTATATTGAATTGCCACATATCTATACCTTCCACCTTTAATTAAAATACTTAGAACAGCCAATCCAAAACATTCAAGCCCTATATATGGCCTCAGGTGACACAGACAAACATGTCTTGATAAAGCCTAAGGGCGAAACGCGTTGACCTTGACACTGTTGTCACTCTGCACTTTATATTTTTATTTGTCTAAGCTATTGATTGCTATTATAATTGCCAAGAAAGGAAAGACAACTACCACAGGATCTCCTTTGCTGATTACTTTCTGCAACACTGCAGCTGGACGTTGCTACAACCTGCATTTGTTTCTAATTAGCTCTATCAAGTTGCACAGAACAACTGCCAAGTTTTACTTTTGATCTCCTACTATACAGATCATACTGTTAGTCACTACTAGTGACTGCAAAGATTTCCTTTAAGTCACCACTGTTCGTGACCGCAAAGACCACTCTTAAGTCACAATCTGTGACCGCAAAGATATAACCGCAAGTTAATATATGTAAGTCACAATTTGTGACGCAAAGACCCTGCTGTATAACATCACTGATGTCCGGTAAAGATTCTACTCCTAGTCACCTCTTGTGACCGCAAAGACCCCACTGTTAGTCACCTCCGTGCCCGCAAAGATCTTATCACAGTCACTATAAGTGACCGCCAAGTCCACATTGCGAGGATTGCATTATAGTCACTAAACGTGACCGCACAGTCTAACATCCAAGTCACTGAACGTGACCGCACAGCCTAACAGCCAAGTCACTGAACGTGACCGCAAAGACCACACCAATAGAGACATCAGGTGTGCCAAAAGACCAGCGTAAGTTGCAATCTCCCCCAAGACTCCCTAATTATACATGGAATAGAGGAATACACCTTCTGATACACATACAGATTAAAGTTTAAAAAAATTGCAACATAATAAGCGCTTGACAGAATATCAAGGATCACTGGTTATATTGCAACTAAATTGAAACAGCTACAATCACAAGTGTGACGTAGGAAAAGTCACATGACATATTTTAAAATACCAGTCTCTCACTAACGGACCGGTAACAAACACCCGCCATAACAGCGGGTAGGTTATCTCATTTGGAACTTTAAGTTTTTGGAATTCAATATTTTGGACACTATTATTTGTTACATCATATAACAGGTACCTGATTATTAATAGCGGAAACATTAACTAAAGTTATCCAATTGTCTTTTCTGATGCAATCTATGTTATAAGGGAGACGTCCCTTTTTATCTTGTGTTGTTTTTAGTAAATTATTAAATTTCTGTTTAACTATACAAATGTTTTATTAGTTTTACATATAGATAAGAAGCCCATATATAGACAAGAAGCTGATATATATCAGTTCATACATAAAAGTTTATTTACATTATATATTTTTTTCATTAACTCTTCTAAACTGAATGTTGATAAATAACTTAGGATAATCTGCATTAAATATATAAATACAAGATTGCAACATATATATAAAATATTCATTTAATTTAAAAAATAAAAATATTCAAATCATATAATTTAACTAAATGCTCTACCCGTGCTAATTTAGCGCTGGACTACATTCACTACATTTCTACCACTGTTTTCTTAGAGGGGAATACACTAGTCTAGCAGGGTCAATTCTCTAGCGCCTCATTTTTCTCACTACCTGAAACTAAACACAACCACGCACTGAGCCAATCAGGGGTGGCACATGTGTATATCTGTCAATCATTTGCAAATTCAGGCCAGAAAAAGCAGTGCATTTACACTTAAGAGGGATTTAACTGTGTGTTTAACCTTTTTTATGAGGATTTAAACATATAGTTCTGTTTGAGCAATAGTGAAATATAGTACATAGAATAGAGCATTTTGTGTTTGCTCTTTCTGTCCACACCCCTGGCTATAGACCAGTGACAGTAAAATTCGGGGGAGAAAGTTTAACAGTAATTTACAGTGGATATTGGAGCGCGTGACCGCTAGTCATACAGCGCAGGCATGGATTTAGGAGATAAGGCACTAATTACTTACAGTAGTTAGGAGAGAAAGTACGGGAAAATCTTTTGAACGCCTGCAAAGTTATGTCTGCGACATGCAGGATTGCAGATGGAAAGCCTCTGAGTCTGATCTTCAGGAACAGGTATGTAAGCTGCTTAAAAGCAATGAAAATATAATAATAATTTCATTTGTGCTTAAATATGATTTTTTTTTCTTATGAATTGAAGATCATTTTAAGTTGTGTTTGTAGTGTTCTGAAGAAGGACACATTTAA
The DNA here is from genome assembly GCF_027579735.1 of Bombina bombina. NCBI lineage: Eukaryota > Metazoa > Chordata > Amphibia > Anura > Bombinatoridae > Bombina > Bombina bombina. The sequence goes on from NC_069499.1 coordinate 283,773,512, forward strand.
AGAAACTTTTTTTTTTTTGCCGCAGAATCTGCTTTATCATTGTATGTTTTTGTGTGAGTGAGAGAGGGAGTGTGTGTATTTGTGAGTATGTCTGTGTGAAAGGAAGCCATTTTTTTTCAATACCTTTGCCCTGTGCTCCATATATTTATCATGGATTATGCAAACTGAGTTACTGCCAACATAATATATAATCTATCAATAGGTATGGTGTTTGAATGCAAGTTCAAGGGACATATATGCATATGCTCATATAATTTTTTCTATATGCATTTTTGCTATTGCATTTGAATTGCAAAATTGCAAAATGCATTCATGTTCATGTTGAGTTTTAGTTATATATTTATTTATATACTCACTACTCCTCCACACTCCGGAGTAGTGAGTAGTGACTGGCTTGTCCATTTGTGAGAGTGTTACCTGGAGTACACTGCATGTGGTATGAACTTGCCCACTATACTATGGATGTCTGAATATCTATGTACCCGCTCTCTTTCTCTCTACCTCTCATGTGGATACCCCACACTTGGCTTCAGCGCTCTGGATGTTTGCAGGGATGCTGTATATGTTTATATGCTCCAATCTGGCCTAAGAAATCTACGTTTCATTTACATTAATCACTGTATTGCATACATCACTGCTGTGCTGCTTTAACCTTTTGCAATTGTCATTAACCATCATCATTATTCATCATCATTGACGTTTTTTATATTTTCATCTCGTCCATTTTCATCTATATGTGGATTTACAACTGTTGCTGTTTATATTAGTGTGTGCTACAACAATTTTTCACCACTTCACATTTGGACTGCACTGCCGGCTTAGGTTTTGTTTTTGGAGCTGAATGAGGGGCCCATGTGTTTGTTTGTTTGTGCTATGTGTGTTTCTGTGTTTATTTGTAACATCTATTTAGGATTTTTTTGTTTGCTATCTTTTGATTAAATTTTGATATATGAATTTAATTGGTTTCTTTTATTTAAGATGATTGCATTCTCTCCTGGTCTTTTTGGTTTTACCTTATACTGGTCTTCTTATTTGTTTTTTGAATATTGTCCCACCAGGCAGCATACCCTTATTTTCCCTTAAAAATTGTATTAATAATGAAAGGATGAGCTTACTCGCTTGTCCCCTTTTTGTGTGTTTTTTGCAGATTCATTGTCACATTTATCTATATATATATATATATATATATATATATATATATATATATATATATATATATATATATATGTGTGTGTGTATATATATATATATATATATATTCTTTATATAGATTGTTTTAATTAAAATGAAATGTAATAAATATACTGTTGTAAAGAGATATAGCAGTGTATAATGATTTAACCCAGCAGAAAATGTGTGTGAGTAAAAAAGTGAAAGGTGCATTTAAATAAATATTTGGCATCTTTGTCCCTTTAAAGCAAGAAGTGTCCTGGGAAGCAGAAAAGAGATTCTACATCTGAAAGTAAGAAAATTGTGTTTTGTTATATCGATCTTTAAAATTCAACATGAGAATTATCATACATACATGTTGATTTTCTACTACAAAGTTTTAGAGTGATTAACACAGCTTCTTATATTCAGTAGTTCTCTAGTGACTATTAAGAAATTGCAGCTGACGAATATTTTGCTCCTCTATATTTAAATTTGAGTGTTTAATAACTTTTTCTCTTCTAATTAAAAGTAACTTTTCCCCTGAACCATCATGTTTTTCCATCTATGCTGATGAACTTTGACGCACAAGATAAACAGTAGACAACTGTGCATGAGTGTGGTCTTTGTATTTTAGATTCGCTAAGGATAGTGTAAACAAATATCTTTCTAGTTTTTGTGTTATTTTAATGCCGTAAAATTAAAATTGATGGCATCATGAGGATCTGTGAGGGGAGAGTAAATTGTATATGTATTTAACCATTGCAATGCCATTGTAGGTATAACAAATAAATATAATCATACACAAATTAATATGTATATGTAATATGTGATATACTATGAGTTCCAGAGTGTCAGAGGATGTAGGAAAGGGAACGTTTTCACTACCAGCGTTCTCTGGCTTTGTGAATCAAAGCTAGTGTATCCCTCAGCGCAGCCGGTGTATAGCAGTGGGATCTTCAGGCCACTTGCTATAAGTGACCTCTGGTCCTGATGTCACCAAATTTCAGAAGCCTTCTGAGTCTCCTTGGTGTTAGAGCATTTACTGAGAGAAAGGGAACTGTCGAGCCTCATTTCCTGAAGGGATTAGGAGCACATCTCTCAAACACAAACCCTGGTGCCTTTACACAAGCTGTTGTTAATCAGAGACCTCTCACCCTAGGGATTTCAGAGATTAAAGACAGCTCAAGTCTCTAATCCCTCCACTTTCACTTGATGTGAAATAAACACTTCCTGATCCACCCCTTAAATCCTGCAAACATAATAAAGCAGAGGTTAAACTTTGCTCTAGGATTTCGTCTCAGTCTTTTGCTAACAGACAGCAGGAAACCAATCTCCCATATAGTGCACTGATGCCAGGGGATATGTATCAAATAATGGCAATATCTAGTATAGCGAGGCCAGCTGCTTACTCACCTTGTCCAGACCAGTAATATCCACAAGTTCAGCTGTATTCCTTAAAAACATTACAATTCTTTGTTCAAATAATGAAACATTTTGTCTCAGAGGGAAATAAAAGTGCTCAAATAGCTGGATATGATCAGCAGGCACTGCTTGTCATTATTAGCTTTATATTGGGTATCAAAAGGAAAACTCAGATACTGCGTTCATCTTCCTATTTTATTTCTTCAAATAATATTTTATATTAAACCAAATAGTTAATGGAACTCCTAAAGAAACTATTCAAATAAAAATAAAATCATCACCATAATATTTTGTTTGTTTTAAAGAACAATAAAAAAAGAATAAATCATTAGATAATAAATCTATGGCTCAAAATTAAAGGGAAATTGTAATATGTGGAAAGATGGGATTTTATAGCCCCGGGATTCCATCAGAATCTCCACTCATTCCCTTCTTTACAAAGGGCCAGATTACAGGTGGAGTAGTATTTAATGCTCCCTCTAGAGTGTTAACTACGCTAGAAGTAAGCTTTTTGCATGCGCGCAAACAGGATTGCATTTGCTCAAGTGCACTAACCCGACATGAAAATATGAATATTTCACATTCCAATGTTCTTTACACAGAAGAAAATGTTCTATTTATTCATAAATACATATATAAATGAAGAAAGCGCACTCACTGGGAATTCCTTTTTAACTGAATGTCACCTTTTAACATTAAAGGTGACATTCAGTTGAAAAGGAATTCCCAGTGAGTGTACTCTCTTTACTTCTATAACGTTTCTCTGTAGCACTCTGGGTTGTTACTATTGGGAGTCTGAAGTGCTATCTGAAATCCTTTGTATATATATATATATATATATATACAGGTAGTCCTCAGTTTACGCCGGGGTTAGGTTCCAGAAGCAATGGTTGTAAATCGAAATCGTTGTAAATTGAAACCCAGTTTATTATGTAAGTCAATAGGAAGTGAGGGAGTTAGGTTCCAGGCCCCTCTCAAAATTGTCATAAGTAACACCTAATACATTATTTTTAAAGCTTTGAAATGAAGACTTCAAATGCTAAACAGCATTATAAACCTAATAAAATAATCACACAACACAGAATATATAGTTAAACTAAGTTAAATGAACAATAACATTTGCTAAACAGCATTATAAACCTAATACAATAATCACACAACACAGACTTTACTTGCATTTATCTTCAAACAGTTCTTTCTATGCATTAAAATCTGGACTGATTTATAGATCTTGTTCCTTTGCAAGCTGCTCGATAGCTCAGGTCTGGTTAAACTGATTAATTTCAGCTTGCTTGGCTTGCATATATTTGCTGCAACACAAGCGGACAGCTCCACCTACTGGCTATTTTAATCAATGCAATGCTTCTCAATGCTTTTCCATAGCAGTCACATGACTGAAAAAAAAGGTTGTTATTCTGAAATGGTGTAAATTGAACCGTTGTAAACCGAGGGCTACCTGTACTGTAAATATGATTTTTTTTTGCACGGATATTTTTTATACCTAAATATAGAATATTATATATAGCTATATATAGAAATATTTATTTTAAAATACTCAGAACATATTCTGCTATGTGCAGAACTTCGGAATGGGAAATATTTACAGTAAATACGCAGTATAACACTTTATTAGAAATTAATATTGCATTAATATGTTTTTACATGTTTTCATCTACTTAACTGCAAAGGGCTCCAGTGTACTTATATATATATATATATATATATATATATATATATATATATATATATATATATATATATATGTCTTATTTATGTGTTTATATGTGTATGTATGTCTTATTTATGTGTTTATATGTGTATGTATGTCGGTATTTATCATTTCACAAGCAGTTCTAGTGAAATGCTTGTGCAATGACGCCCCCTGCACATTCGTGGCTAATTGGCCGCTAGCAGGGGTGTCAATCAACCCGATCGTATGCGATCAGGCAGCTTGCTGTCCGCCGCCTCAGAGGTAGCGGACGAGTTAAGGAGCAGCGGTCCTAAGACCGCTGCTTCTTAACTCCTGTTTCTGGCGAGCCTGAAGGCTTGCACGGAAACAATTACATTTGGCACAATACGGGGCTTGTTAAATTGGTTCCATGGTCTTACCGATGTGTTCAGCTAGCTCCCAGTAGTGCATTGCTGCTCCTTCAACAAAGAATACCAAGAGAATGAAGCAAATTTGATAAAAGAAGTAAATTTGAAAGCTATTTAAAAATGTATGCTGTATCTAAATCATAAAAGAAAAATTGTGGGTTTCATGTCCCTTTAATGTGTGGACAACTCAGAAATAATATACATTTCATATATACAATTAGACCTTGCACTTTTTTAAATAACATTTAAGAAACCAAATAATAAGGTTATTATTAATCCAAAGGTGAATATTTAGACAACAAATATTGAATTCAGTCTTAAAAACATTATTTTATTCACTTGTTTTCAAAATGACAGAGCTGAATTACAAAAATTACAGCAGCGATGTTCACTTTCTTTAAAAATAATGGTATTGGGGAGGCAAAATCTCACAGGTCTTGAAATGCCCTGAAATTGATGGGATATTGCTGCTTCCTGTCATGTTTGTCTTAAAGTGCATGATACATTGTTGTCCTGAAGCACATATAATATTGTTTTACTGTAAAGAGTTGTCCTGATTCGTATAAAATATTGCAGGCCTAACACTGCTGGAATATTGCACTGTCCTGAGTTGTTCCAAACGAGTCTTTGTGTACTGTCTTGAGTTGTACTCAAGTACTCAGGACATTGGTGAACTTTGCCAAATTGTCCTGAAGCAAATTGGATTCTTCAGCATTGTACTGCGTTTTCTTTAATCACATGGAATTTTGTGACCATAAACAGGCCAGGGCTGTACACATTCACCCACATCAGACCCCTAAAACAGCAGCCTCTCTTTTTCCCACATACCCATGTTGTGCTGATTCTGAAGACAACACATTTGCCTGTATGTTGAGAAAGTAAAAAGGGAGAACTGCTGGACCTGAAACCCAGACAGAAAAGGAGTGAGCTCAATGGACATTTGACTATAGCATCCCAAAACCAACTATATTAAGAGTGTGAGGCAGGGACTTTAATATGCTGTTTCATTCAACCAGACCTTTTGCCTGCTCCCCATCCAACTCCACACTAGGCTCTGTCCAATGATCCATACTATACTACCTAAAAGCTTTAACAACTTAGGGCTACATTACTGTAGCGTGCAAGCAATATTGGGTATTTCTCTGCTGTTTGGGCGCAACAGAAATAGTGGGCATATTATGCATTGAAAGTAAATGCGTTTGTTTGAGCGCAATCAAATTTAAAGCATGACGGGTTATCGTAACTTCAGAGCTCTGGTTAACTGTTACACATCAAAAATACACTTAACAGTAGAGTTACACTTAAAGAGATGAGATCATATAAAAGACATGCAATGGGCTATAACATATGGATACATTCATATCTACATACATACACATGTCTAAATATGTACAGTATAGGTATGTGTGTGTGTTTATATGTGTGTACATATGTATTTAGGTATTCATGTGTTTTACTGTATATGTACTGTACATATTTCACATTCCAATGTTCTTTACTGAAAGGATAATATACTATTTATTATAAATACATATTTTTATATATTTATATATATATATATATATATATATATATGTATTTTACATGAACAGTATACATATATATAAATATATATTAAATAATAACAAGTAGATTATTATATATGCAATGTTAGGAATGTAAAATATGCATAACTCAATTTAGGACTAACGCGGTCAGGTTAGCGCACATGAAGAATTGCTATCTTCAATGCATGTTATTGAAATATTAAATATAAAATATTAAAAAGAATAAAAATGATTTAAAATTATTATACATACTGTAAATATATATATATACCGTATATATATATATATATATATATATATATTCTATTGATTATTTCAAATATTTTACAGTATATATAATAATTTGAAATTATTTTTATTATTATTTTTAAATAGTTTATATTTAATATTTCAATAATGCACATTGAAGATAGCAATTCTTCATGTGCGCTAACCTGACCGCATTAGTCCTAATTTGTGAACCCCGATGCACATTATGCATATTTTACATTCCTATGTTCTTCACATAGAAAATGATTTACTTTTTATTATTAAATATATATATATATATATATATATATATATATATATATATATATATATGATAATATTCATGTAAAATACATATTTATACCTAAAGATCTATAGGAATAGATATAGAGGTATAGGTACATATAGATATATATAGAAATATGTATTCACATATTTTGTATATAAAAAGGACACTGTTCAATATGTGAAGAACATTGGAATGTTGGGTTTAGCGCACTTGAATCAACACGATTGGGTTAGCGCTTTAGTACGGGTCTTAGTTATTTTTCCAGTTTGTGTGCTGCATTAAAGTCTATGGGAAATTCTAAGAAGCTCTTTGCATGCACAGGGTTTTCACTCGTGCCCAAACTTTTTACTTTCAACTGGTAATACAAGCGCAACCAGATGTGCGAAAAAACGTCTACTGATCTCAACACACAAGTGGGATCACTAAATTTAGTGCTCCACTCGTAATCTAGTCCTTAGTCAACAGTAGGGCAGGCCAGCCCTGGAAAAACTCTGTTACCAGCCCAGTAAGTACAGTGTGCACCAAACCATTGCATACAAATGCAAAACACCTGATCTTCCCTGTAATATATCAGCAACTCTGCAAGACAAACTGTTAATAATGTGCCTATAGTTTACTTAGTATAAAGCTAATATACTGTCAAGTGGGTATAAAGTTTATTCTAGTGCAGCAAATAAAACTACAGTTACAGCAGAATTTATATGAATAGTGTTAAAATCTGTACTTACACATCTACTTTTGATTAAAATTAGTTTGGGTGGTTCTTTGAATGTGGTGGCTCTTTGAATGCAGTGGACAAATGAAAAAGAAAATGAATATTATGGTATTCTGAATATTTTGGAGCTCTCTATATGGTGGCCACTGACTTGTGGAGTTTTTAGTATTTATTTATATTTTTATTTAAATTCCTCTAAAGGAAATAGCTAGGAGCATATCTTCCTTAGGGGTAGTTCTATGGCATGAGGCTGCATTTACTAACTTTATGATCATTTATTGATCATTATATAGGGGGTGCATGACCTAGACAACTTTGACAAAGTGAGACATGACAAGATTTTCTTACATGCAGCTGCTTCTCTCTAAATCCCACATGCCGTGTGGGGGTTTAGGTGAAAAATACCAACCATACATCTAGAACACCCTAAATATGCCCTGAAACACCCACGGTCAGCCCATCTATAGAACACCCTAAATATGCCCTGAAACACCCACGGTCAGCCCATCTATAGAACACCCTAAATATGCCCTGAAACACCCACGGTCAGCCCATCTATAGAACACCCTAAATATGCCCTGAAACACCCACGGTCAGCCCATCTATAGAACACCCTAAATATGCCCTGAAACACCCACGGTCAGCCCATCTATAGAACACCCTAAATATGCCCTGAAACACCCACGGTCAGCCCATCTTTCGCCTCTGAAAGATTGCAAGATTACCAATTCAAATTCTGTTTAATTAAGTGATATCATAACACAATATACATGCAATTCTCTAACATTTACACACATTTCCCGTTTGTGGTTGTAGTTACTGTTTTTCCACCTTGCTAGCAGTTCTCCTTTGTTGTGCAATATATCATGAATCTATATTCGCATGTATCATGTATCTATCTATCTATATACATATATATTTATATATATATAATTATATACTATGGCCCCTATTTAACAAGGTCTGGCGGACCTGATCCGACAGTGCGGATCAGGTCCGCCAGACTTCGCTGAATACGGAGAGCAATACGCTCTCCGTATTCAGCATTGCACCAGAAGCTCACAAGAGCTGCTGGTACAATGCCGCCCCCTGCAGACTCGCGGTCTTTGTGACCGCTGCTTCATAACTGCTTGTTAAATGGGCCCCTATATCTCTCACTCTCTTTCTCTATCTCTAAATATATATAAATATATAGATATATATATAGATATATAATATATATAAATATATATAGAGAGAGAGATACTATATATATATATATATATATATATATATATATATATATATATATATATATATATACATACAGCGTCTGGCGATTGGACAGAAAAGATAAAGTGAGTCTCAATAAATTTTGAACACACTTACCTTAAAGGGACAGTTTACTCAAACAATTTCTCGCCCTTTAATTTGTTCCCAATAATCCACCTTACCTGCTGGAGTGTATTAAATTGTTTACAAGTATTTCCATTACCCTTACATTGGTATTTGAAATAGTTTATTTAGTCTGTGGTATCCCCACCTATCCTGAAAGTTTTTGGCCTTAAGGCCAAGCTGAGTAAACACAGCCAGTAGAAGAAATTACACTCCTAGTGGGGGATAGAAGAGATAAAGTAATAAAATGTAAATGTTTCATTGTTCTCTCCAAGTATTGGTGATTGGTTTACGGACAGATATAAGATAAAGAAGCATGTATATGTACACAATGTGATAAAGTAATGAGATCTGATTATACCTACAAGCTCAACCCATGTTATTAGGTTGTGGCTTCAAAACACAAAATCAGTTAATTCATATACACAAATAAACCTTAAAAAAGCAAAGCTCATACATTTTATACTCTGCGGCTGGTAAAAAAAAGTAATTGGAAACACATTAAAGGAAAAACTATTTTACAGTATAATGTCTCTTTAAAGGGACATTATTAACTAGATTTTTCTTTGCATAAATCAATTTATATAGACCCAGATGGAAGTGTTTTTGTATTAATGTATAGTTTTGCTTATTTTTTAATAACATTGTGCTGATTTTCAGACTCCTGACCAAGCCCCAAAATATCAGATGTAGACTAAGGTCTACAAAGTCCTTCTACTCTTGTTTGTGTAATCTGTCTTTTCATATGCAAGGAAGGGGGGGGGGAGGGAAGAGTGTCTGCCCTTCCTGATTTCCAAGCCCCTGTCACTGGGTGTCCCATCCTAACCTCATCAACAGTGCTAAACTTGGAGCTTCTATAAGTTTTTAGAAGGTTTTATACTGGATTTTTTTTTTATTAGTATCTGTGCATAGTCTTCATTATAGAAGTATTTATTACATGCAGTTATAAGAAAATTGGTGTACACTGTCCCTTTACAGAAGAGGCTTCTTGGTCAGCGTAACAAGCATTAATGAATCTAGAACATTATGTCAGTCCCCTAAACATGATATGTGAAAGCCATAGCCCTTTAAATATTTAGAAAGTTGAATGTGGTTGGTTCCTGCACGTGGTATTTTTCTGAAGGAAGTGCTTGTAGGAAAGCTTATAGACTCCTGACTGTGCTGGTTCTTGTGCATCTTCCATATGTACACAACCTACAAGACAATTTTGCTTTTAATATCCACTATTACTTCTTATTTTATCTCATATTTATCAGTTTCTATGGCAATTCTCCTTCCTGTGACTGAATGCTAAAAAAAAAATTCTGAATTCTTTGTTTATCTATTAGAAACACATCTCTGCTAATGTAAAAATGTTAATTGTTCCTTTTCTTGCGATTATTTGTGTCCCTGGTAATTATACCTTCCTATCAGTGAAGTCTCGTCCTGTGCAAGGTCTCTTGCGAGTTTACTTTGCTTTTTCCCAAGTCTACTCTTTATTAAGACACTGAGCTCAGGAGTCTATAACCTTTATGTTGAGGGCTCATTTCATTCTTTCATATAAAGTGCAAATATTATAGATTAATTAATCCAATGTGATTATACATTAATCACTCCCTGTCACAGGGGAGTTGCTTTTATTTCTTGCTCAGTTATATTGTTCTGGCTCATTCACATAGGCAACGCCAGTCGTTATAAATTCATGGGGAGAGTTTTGACTTACTAATTAATTGGCAGACTTGTGTGATACTAATTTGCGGAGCCAAATTGTGTCTCACAAATTCAAAGGCACACGTGTGTGCTTTTAATTCATGGTCAAAGTTGTGTACTTCTAATACATGGGTCGAGTTGTGTGCTTCTAATTCATATGCAGATGTGTGTTACTAATACATGGGTATATGTGTTGTACTATTATGTGCACCATGCTGTGTGTTACTAATTTATGGACAGAGTTGATTGTTACTTATTCATGGCTAAACTTGCTTTCCAATTCATAGCCAAATGTGCCTCACTAATTCATTTGTATAGTTGTGTTTCCAATTCGTGGACAAACTACTATGTTACTATTTCATGGACTGAGTTTAGTTACCAACTTGTGAGCAGAGTTGTGTTACTAATGAGCAAATGGAAAAACATTTGTGTTAACATTTCATTGGTGGAATTGTGGTGTTATTAATCAATGGTAAGAGAATTATGGATGTGCTGCTAATTAATGGGAATTGTGTTACAAATGCATCAGTTGTGTGTTATTAATTCATGGAAAGAGAGGTGTGTGCAACTAATTAATAGATTTATCAATGTACATATATATTTATAAGCATTTTTTAACTATTTCAGGTGAAGAATTTTATATTACTAAATCTAGTGGATAAAACTGAGTGGATATAGATCCATAGAAATTGTGTGTGTGTGTGTGTGTATATATATATATACAAATACTGTTAGGGCCCTGCACTCACTCTCCAGTGTTCAAGTTGCCCGGGGTGCATTAAAAGTGTTAGTCATAGCAGCATAAAGAAAGGCACTCGCCGGGTCTTACAAATATTGTATTATTTAATACATCAAATAGTTAGTGATGTTTCGGGGTTGTTAGCCCCGTCCTCAGACCGCGAAACGTCACTAACTATTTGATGTATTAAATAATACAATATTTGTAATACCCGGTGAGTGCGTTTCATATATATATATATATATATATATATATACACATATACATATCTTACAAGGACACGTTACTAGAACCCTATGAGACACCATGGTATGCTGGAGGTACACATAATCTATATAAAAGCATGATAGGATATGGGACCTCATACAGTAGAATAGCATGGCAGCTTGGCAGTCTGAAAGCATTTTCTGGATATTACCTATACTTCATTCTCTCTGACACACCCCAGGCAATCCGTCTTACATTTCATAGGCTACTTCTGACAACTGATGCCCATTCACTTTATGTGCCATTTGCCATATCTGGCTCTAGCTTCATTTTAGTCATACTATTACCTGAACAGCTCATCTGTCACTCCTTGACAACAGTTAGTGCGCCAATTCATTTAATTAGTAATCAATTAGCTTGTTACTATTGAAGCTAATTACTTTTTTATTGAGAAAGGAGAGCAGCTGGTCAAAGTAATAAAGCTCACATTAATAATATGGCCCCTTTACATCACAAGAAAGCACTCACCCTAAACGGCTAGCAGAGTTATTGTTCATTTCCACGTGACATGCAGCGCTCCCCTAGGGAGCAGCCCTTTATTAGACCTCTTTTGTATGACTTATTACTCATTTAGTTTAGCTGGTGTCCCATCCACTTGTGAACCACCAGGTGGAAGCACAAAAGCATCAGAGGGCTGGTGTCAGCATGCAGTGCCCAGAGCACAGGGTCACTAATTCTATCTAGTCTAGAGAACACTCTCCTAATAGCACTATGAAGCACTGACATGAGGTCAACATTATGTAGATTATAAGGTCATAGTATATGAATCCTCACTTTTAGCGTCACATCTTATGCATTTTATGTCAGGTACCAATACCCTATTACTAAGCTATTGCTCCCTGAGATAAGGCTTTCCATTTTACCCAATTAATATAATGAGCACCAAACAGGGTTTCTCATTGTACCATAAGCCTGTAAGCAGTTTAGTGAAGGATATCCCTAAACATGATTTGATTGCAAGCTCTCTGGGAAAGGTCTCGGTAGATCATATCTCTCCTTCCTTTTATATGAAATATTTCATCTCTAATTGCATGTCTGCTATTTATTTATATTCTGTATCATTCATGTCTCTGATTAATTCTGCATACACATAAATAACAAGCAATGATTGTCACTCCTCCAATTGCTCTAAATATTCCCCCCAAAGCCCATTGTGCAGAGGAAGAAATAGACAATTAAATGTTCTTTGTTATGCAGTGTGTCTTTGTCCTATACTTAGGGGCACTCAGCCATGGAACACAATCCAAGTCATTTGTCTGCTTCACTATGGTCTAACTGCTAGAAAACCTTTGGATTTGTTTTTGGATTTTATACTTTATGAATTGATGTTTTTTTAACTTAAAAAAACCATGTCAAATTTGAATAACCTTGTATTTAGTATAGAAAACTCTTCAGAGGAGGAAAGAATTTTACAGCTATAAAATATTTAAATTAAATGAAATAGGTCCTTACAGAAGATTATTAATGTAAAGATGACTTATTTGCAAACAAAAAAATACAAATTAATTAACTAACAGGAGTAAATGCATGCTGATTTTTTATTTATTTATTACTCATTTAAGCATCAAGAGAAAAAATAACCTCTGTAAGTAAGAAACACGTGTAAATAAAAATGGCTTTAATACCCCTGACATCCCCTAACTGATAATATCCCAGTGGGACTGCCCCCTATACCAACCTAAGGTCTATGTAGTGTAGGTAGGCAATGACTTGGTACATTAGCTCTGCAGGAACAGCAGAGGCGGTAATAGGATGATGAGTTCCTGCCTTGTATTCCATTCATCATTCTGTTTGCTCCAATATAAGTGCCCCTTTATCTGCACTCAGCTCCTGCTGTCACCACTACTTGTATAAATCAGAGGCTCTTACCCTGCCTGCTAGGGGTCATGGGCCAAAATCATTACTGACAAATTAGGGGCTCTCGTTAGCCATTCTCCTGCACCCGACATGTGTGCCCATTTACATTTAAATAGCTGTGGGAGGTAATTAATTGACACTTAAACTGAAGGGTTAATCATAGTCTGTGTGGGGTAAATAAGAGTATTTATCTGGTGGCAACATAAAGCCAAATCTCTTCAGATGTTTTCATTGATCTAGGGTCAAAAGGCATCATTTGTGTAAAGTGCATATGCAGCAGTTCTATAAAAAGAAAAATAACAGAAATACATAGTCTAGTTAGTAAATACTACTACAGACAAACACACATAAATACAATAAGACACAAACATTCACACTCCCTTATAAACAGATCAGATAGAAAGACACAAATATGCACACACACACATAAACAGATCAGGTACAAAGACACAAATATGCACACACACACATAAACAGATCAGGTACAAAGACACAAATATGCACACACACATAAACAGATTAGATACAAAGACACACACACACATAAACATATCAGGTACAAAGAAATAAACATGCACACTCACAAAAAACAGATCAGATACAAAGACACAAATATGCACACACACACATAAACAGATCAGGTACAAAGACACAAATATGCACACACACACATAAACAGATCAGGTACAAAGACACAAATATGCACACACACACATAAACAGATCAGGTACAAAGACACAAATATGCACACACACACATAAACAGATCAGGTACAAAGACACAAATATGCACACACACACATAAACAGATCAGGTACAAAGACACAAATATGCACACACACACATAAACAGATCAGGTACAAAGACACAAATATGCACACACACACATAAACAGATCAGGTACAAAGACACAAATATGCACACACACACATAAACAGATCAGGTACAAAGACACACACACATAAACAGATCAGGTACAAAGACACAAATATGCACACACACACATAAACAGATCAGGTACAAAGACACAAATATGCACACACACACATAAACAGATCAGGTACAAAGACACAAATATGCACACACACACATAAACAGATCAGGTACAAAGACACAAATATGCACACACACACATAAACAGATCAGGTACAAAGACACACACACATAAACAGATCAGGTACAAAGACACAAATATGCACACACACACATAAACAGATCAGATAGAAAGACACAAATATGCACACACACACATAAACAGATCAGGTACAAAGACACAAATATGCACACACACACATAAACAGATCAGGTACAAAGACACACACACACATAAACATATCAGATACAAAGAAATAAACATGCACACTCACAAAAAACAGATCAAATACAAAGACACAAATATGCACACACACACAGATCAGATACAAAGACACAAATATGCACACACACACACACACACATAAACAGATAAGATACAAAGACACACACACACACATAAACAGATCAGATACAAAGACACAAATATGCACACACACACACACACACACATAAACAGATAAGATACAAAGACACACACACACACATAAACAGATCAGGTACAAAGACACAAATATGCACACACACATAAACAGATTAGATACAAAGACACACACACACATAAACATATCAGATACAAATAAATAAACATGCACACTCACAAAAAACAGATCAAATACAAAGACACAAATATGCACACACACACAGATCAGATACAAAGACACAAATATGCACACACACACACACACACACATAAACAGATAAGATACAAAGACACACACACACACATAAACAGATCAGGTACAAAGACACAAATATGCACACACACATAAACAGATAAGATACAAAGACACACACACACATAAACATATCAGATACAAAGAAATAAACACGCACACTCACAAACACATTAAATGCTAAGACATGAAATTGAACATACACACACACTCACAAACACATTAAATGCTAAGACATGAAATTGAACATACACACACACTCACAAACACATTAAATGCTAAGACATGAAATTGAACATACACACACACTCATAAACACATTAAATGCTAAGACACAAACATACACTCATAAACATATTACATACAAAGATACAACCATGCGCACACACAAACACATTTAAAACAGAGGGGTTTATTTATAAAGCAGCGGATGCTGCCTCAGACCCACTCCACTTTAGTTCCGGCTGAAGCGGATGTTAAGAAGCAGCAGTCCTAAGACCGCTGCTCCTTAACTCGTCCGCCACCTCAGAGGTGGCAGACAGCAATCCGCCCGATCAAACACGATCGGACTGATTGACACCCCCTGCTAGCGGCCTTATCGATGTGCAGTGGACATGATCCTCTATATCGGATCATGTCTGTCCGCACATTAATAAATGGACCCCCATGACACTAACATGCACAAAAACACATCAAATACAAAGACATAAGCATGCACACACACACACAAACACATTAAATTCAAAGATACAAATATGCACACACATAACAACATTAAATAAAAAAGATACAAATATGCACACACAAACACATTAAATACAAAGATACATACACACACACACACACAGACAGACATTTTATACAAAGATGCAAACGCAAACACATTAAATACAAAGATACAAATATGCACACACACATACACACAAACACATTACATCCAAAGATACAAACACACACACACACATTAAATACAAAGATGCAAACACAAACACATAACATACAAAGATACAAACACACAAACAAACAAACAAACACATTACATACAAAGATACAAATATGCACACACACTTATAAGCACATTAAATACAAACACACAAACATACACACAAACACATTAAATACAAAGATGCAAACACACACATAAACACAAACACTATAAGTAGAAGAGAAAGGACTTTTGCTATGTTTGGTAAAGATGGTTAGGTTTGTATGCAGTGGGGAGACTGCAGTAATAATCATAATGAGGTAGCAGAGGTTTCAGTAAAGGCATTTAACATTTTAACTTACCCCTCACTTAAGAGTCCGTCTGATTTGCAGCCAGTATAATACATTAACATAAGGTTGAGTCAGACATTATAAGATGGGGTCTTCAAGTGCACACAGACAACTGTCAATTAATTTACCAGACTTTTAATGCCTTAAAGGGACAGTAAAGTCATTATTAGACCTTCGTGATTTAAACAGAGAATACAATTTTAAACAACTTTCCAATTTACGTCTATTATTTATTTATTTGCTTCCTTCTCTTGTTATCCTTTGCTGAAAGGTTTATCTAAGTAGGCTCAGGAGCAGCAAAGAACCTAGATTCTAGCTGCTGATTGGTGGCTGCATATATATATACAGATTGTCATTGGCTCATCCATGTTTTCAGAAACCAGTATTTCATTGCTGCTCCTTCCACAAATAATATCAAGAGAATTAAACAAATTTGATAATAGAAGTAAACTGGACAGTTGTTTAAATTGTATGTTCTACCTAAATCATGAAAATCATTTTTGGTTTCATGTCCCTTTTAAAACATCCCAAACAAATGATAGTGAGCTATATTTCAGTGCAAGTTATTATTAACAAGGGTTAAACATTAGCACTAGGATTTTAATCGAGTGTACGAGACACAATTAAATCCATTAGATCTGTCACTATTTGCCAACTCAAAATTGCTATTAAAGGGATCGAAACATCAAAATTTAAATGTGACTGGGTTCACCTCAATTTGAAATATAAGCATTTTTTTCTAGATACTTCGATTAGCAAAAATGCTTTTAGTAAAATGTATTACTGTTTTTCTGCTGCAGCATACGCACATATCCTGTGAAGGCTTGTGCACCTGTATTTAAACACCACACCTTCTCCGAGAGCTGGTGTATTGCTTCTGAATATGTCATTTGTGTCATACAAGCCACTGCTGATTCTCTGAGAAGGTGCACAGGCCCTCACAGGATATCTGTGTATGCTGCAGAAAAACAGTAATAACTTTTAGTATAAGCATTTTTAATAACGGAAGTATATTACAAAAATGCTTCTATTTCAAATTGAAATGCAGCTATTCACATTTTATTTTTGACCATACACCTAGATTACGAGTTTTGTGTTAATGTTTTAACGCTGAAAAAATGGTAATTTCAGCATTAATTTGCATACAAAGAGAGAAGCGCTCTACCAGGAACGAACAACAGCTCAGTGGCTTGTTCTATGGCGATTTACCACCCGGAAGCAGCCTCTTTTAGACCAGTGTGCTTTTCACAGAAGAAAACTTTCCTGAAGTATATCAGTCTGATCCCGCCAAGTACGGTCAGTCCAGCCCCGAAATACCAGGCAATTCTCCTCTGAACAAGGAACATGACAACCCCAGACGATCGTTTCGGCCTCCTATGGGCCTCGTCAGTGAGGTGCAGCCACATTCCTCTAAGCACACTGGGCAAGGAGTCCACGTCTGGTTTCCCCCATCACCCATAGGGAGACTTCCCCAGGGTCATAATAATTTGCATACAAAGAGAGAAGCGCTCTACCAGGAACGAACAACAGCTCAGTGGCTTGTTCTATGGCGATTTACCACCCGGAAGCAGCCTCTTTTAGACCAGTGTGCTTTTCACAGAAGAAAACTTTCCTGAAGTATATCAGTCTGATCCCGCCAAGTACGGTCAGTCCAGCCCCGAAATACCAGGCAATTCTCCTCTGAACAAGGAACATGACAACCCCAGACGATCGTTTCGGCCTCCTATGGGCCTCGTCAGTGAGGTGCAGCCACATTCCTCTAAGCACACTGGGCAAGGAGTCCACGTCTGGTTTCCCCCATCACCCATAGGGAGACTTCCCCAGGGTCATAATAATTTGCATACAAAGAGAGAAGCGCTCTACCAGGAACGAACAACAGCTCAGTGGCTTGTTCTATGGCGATTTACCACCCGGAAGCAGCCTCTTTTAGACCAGTGTGCTTTTCACAGAAGAAAACTTTCCTGAAGTATATCAGTCTGATCCCGCCAAGTACGGTCAGTCCAGCCCCGAAATACCAGGCAATTCTCCTCTGAACAAGGAACATGACAACCCCAGACGATCGTTTCGGCCTCCTATGGGCCTCGTCAGTGAGGTGCAGCCACATTCCTCTAAGCACACTGGGCAAGGAGTCCACGTCTGGTTTCCCCCATCACCCATAGGGAGACTTCCCCAGGGTCATAATAATTTGCATACAAAGAGAGAAGCGCTCTACCAGGAACGAACAACAGCTCAGTGGCTTGTTCTATGGCGATTTACCACCCGGAAGCAGCCTCTTTTAGACCAGTGTGCTTTTCACAGAAGAAAACTTTCCTGAAGTATATCAGTCTGATCCCGCCAAGTACGGTCAGTCCAGCCCCGAAATACCAGGCAATTCTCCTCTGAACAAGGAACATGACAACCCCAGACGATCGTTTCGGCCTCCTATGGGCCTCGTCAGTGAGGTGCAGCCACATTCCTCTAAGCACACTGGGCAAGGAGTCCACGTCTGGTTTCCCCCATCACCCATAGGGAGACTTCCCCAGGGTCATAATAATTTGCATACAAAGAGAGAAGCGCTCTACCAGGAACGAACAACAGCTCAGTGGCTTGTTCTATGGCGATTTACCACCCGGAAGCAGCCTCTTTTAGACCAGTGTGCTTTTCACAGAAGAAAACTTTCCTGAAGTATATCAGTCTGATCCCGCCAAGTACGGTCAGTCCAGCCCCGAAATACCAGGCAATTCTCCTCTGAACAAGGAACATGACAACCCCAGACGATCGTTTCGGCCTCTTATGGGCCTCGTCAGTGAGGTGCAGCCACATTCCTCTAAGCACACTGGGCAAGGAGTCCACGTCTGGTTTCCCCCATCACCCATAGGGAGACTTCCCCAGGGTCATAATAATTTGCATACAAAGAGAGAAGCGCTCTACCAGGAACGAACAACAGCTCAGTGGCTTGTTCTATGGCGATTTACCACCCGGAAGCAGCCTCTTTTAGACCAGTGTGCTTTTCACAGAAGAAAACTTTCCTGAAGTATATCAGTCTGATCCCGCCAAGTACGGTCAGTCCAGCCCCGAAATACCAGGCAATTCTCCTCTGAACAAGGAACATGACAACCCCAGACGATCGTTTCGGCCTCCTATGGGCCTCGTCAGTGAGGTGCAGCCACATTCCTCTAAGCACACTGGGCAAGGAGTCCACGTCTGGTTTCCCCCATCACCCATAGGGAGACTTCCCCAGGGTCATAATAATTTGCATACAAAGAGAGAAGCGCTCTACCAGGAACGAACAACAGCTCAGTGGCTTGTTCTATGGCGATTTACCACCCGGAAGCAGCCTCTTTTAGACCAGTGTGCTTTTCACAGAAGAAAACTTTCCTGAAGTATATCAGTCTGATCCCGCCAAGTACGGTCAGTCCAGCCCCGAAATACCAGGCAATTCTCCTCTGAACAAGGAACATGACAACCCCAGACGATCGTTTCGGCCTCCTATGGGCCTCGTCAGTGAGGTGCAGCCACATTCCTCTAAGCACACTGGGCAAGGAGTCCACGTCTGGTTTCCCCCATCACCCATAGGGAGACTTCCCCAGGGTCATAATAATTTGCATACAAAGAGAGAAGCGCTCTACCAGGAACGAACAACAGCTCAGTGGCTTGTTCTATGGCGATTTACCACCCGGAAGCAGCCTCTTTTAGACCAGTGTGCTTTTCACAGAAGAAAACTTTCCTGAAGTATATCAGTCTGATCCCGCCAAGTACGGTCAGTCCAGCCCCGAAATACCAGGCAATTCTCCTCTGAACAAGGAACATGACAACCCCAGACGATCGTTTCGGCCTCCTATGGGCCTCGTCAGTGAGGTGCAGCCACATTCCTCTAAGCACACTGGGCAAGGAGTCCACGTCTGGTTTCCCCCATCACCCATAGGGAGACTTCCCCAGGGTCATAATAATTTGCATACAAAGAGAGAAGCGCTCTACCAGGAACGAACAACAGCTCAGTGGCTTGTTCTATGGCGATTTACCACCCGGAAGCAGCCTCTTTTAGACCAGTGTGCTTTTCACAGAAGAAAACTTTCCTGAAGTATATCAGTCTGATCCCGCCAAGTACGGTCAGTCCAGCCCCGAAATACCAGGCAATTCTCCTCTGAACAAGGAACATGACAACCCCAGACGATCGTTTCGGCCTCCTATGGGCCTCGTCAGTGAGGTGCAGCCACATTCCTCTAAGCACACTGGGCAAGGAGTCCACGTCTGGTTTCCCCCATCACCCATAGGGAGACTTCCCCAGGGTCATAATAATTTGCATACAAAGAGAGAAGCGCTCTACCAGGAACGAACAACAGCTCAGTGGCTTGTTCTATGGCGATTTACCACCCGGAAGCAGCCTCTTTTAGACCAGTGTGCTTTTCACAGAAGAAAACTTTCCTGAAGTATATCAGTCTGATCCCGCCAAGTACGGTCAGTCCAGCCCCGAAATACCAGGCAATTCTCCTCTGAACAAGGAACATGACAACCCCAGATGATCGTTTCGGCCTCCTATGGGCCTCGTCAGTGAGGTGCAGCCACATTCCTCTAAGCACACTGGGCAAGGAGTCCACGTCTGGTTTCCCCCATCACCCATAGGGAGACTTCCCCAGGGTCATAATAATTTGCATACAAAGAGAGAAGCGCTCTACCAGGAACGAACAACAGCTCAGTGGCTTGTTCTATGGCGATTTACCACCCGGAAGCAGCCTCTTTTAGACCAGTGTGCTTTTCACAGAAGAAAACTTTCCTGAAGTATATCAGTCTGATCCCGCCAAGTACGGTCAGTCCAGCCCCGAAATACCAGGCAATTCTCCTCTGAACAAGGAACATGACAACCCCAGACGATCGTTTCGGCCTCCTATGGGCCTCGTCAGTGAGGTGCAGCCACATTCCTCTAAGCACACTGGGCAAGGAGTCCACGTCTGGTTTCCCCCATCACCCATAGGGAGACTTCCCCAGGGTCATAATAATTTGCATACAAAGAGAGAATTTCAGCATTAAAACAGCACCGCATCCATTACAAGTCTTGTCGGTATAGCTATACTGCATAGCCTGTAATGCAACATCAGTACCGCACTCATAAAAATGACGTTTTTTTCATGGGACTTCCATAGCGCTGCCATTACAAGTTTTGCGGTGAGGCTAAAAAACCTGCGTTACAGCCTAAAGCGACAAGATCCGTAACGCCATCTAAAAGCAGTAATGATGAGTTTTATGCTACAAAACTGTAACATAAAACTCATAACTAAACTGCTACAAAGTCCACTAAACACCCATAAACTACCTATTAAAGGGCCATTATGCACTCAAAAAAATATTGGCTAATTAAGTAAAGCATTAAAAGAAAATAAAGTTTTAAATTAACATCTATTATCAATTTTACTGCTTAAGGTCCTAAAAATGATGTTAAAGTTTAAAGTCCTCTGACTTCATGAGACTACGTTTGTAGTACCCAGTAGCTGCAGAACAAGGCTTTTTTCCACACTCCCTAACTTGTGTTTAGAATAGGGTTGCCACCTGTCCCTTAAAATACAGAACACTTATAAGTTACACATGCTGCAGGGTGTGCAGGGAGGAATATGAATAGTGCTGTCCAGAAACACAATACATGTTCCTCCCTGCACACCCTGCAGCATGTGTAACTCATAAGTGTCCAGGAAAACATGGCTGAGGTGGCAACCATAGTTTAGAAAGCCCTCCTGCTGGAGCGGTCTCTGTAATGTGCTTTGTGTGCAGTAATATGTTGAAAGGCAGAAACTATGTAGATATACACAGAAGCTGAAGAATTCCACTTCCCTTTCCCCCTCCGGTTACCACAGATCTCCTCTAGTCTCTGCACACCCTTATAAATGCTGTGGTAACCGAGAGGGGGGAGGGAAGTGGAATTCCTGCAGCGTTAGAACGGACAGAAGGGAAAATATGCTGCTGAGTTTAGTAGCTTCTGTGTATATCTGCATCTGCTGATTTCACACAGTCCGTTCTAACGCTGCAGGAAATCCACTTCCCTCCCCCCTCCCGGTTACCACGGCATTTAATTAGAGTGTGCAGAGACTGGAGGAGATCTGTGGTAACCGGAGAGGGAAAGGGAAGTGGAATTCTTCAGCTTCTGTGTATATCTACATCGTTTCTGCCTTTCAACATATTACTGCACTACAAAGAACATTACAGAGACCGCTCCAGCAGGAGGGCTTTCTAAACACAAGTTAGGGAGTGTGGAAAAAAGCCTTGTTCTGCAGCTACTGGGTACTACGAACGTATTCTCATGAAGTCAGAGGACTTTAAACTTTAACATAATTTTTAGGACCTTAAGCAGCAAAATTGATAATACATGTTAATTTAAAACTTTATTTTCTTTTAATGCTTTATTTAATTAGCCCATATTTTTTTGAGTGCATAATGGCCCTTTAACTCCTAAACCGAGGCCCTCCCGCATCGCCACCACTAAATTAAATTTATTAACCCCTAATCTGCCGGTCCCAACATTGCCGCCACTAAAAATAATTATTAACCCCTATTCCGCCGCTCCCCGACATCGCCGCCACTATACTAAAGTTATTAACCCCTAACCCGCCGCCCTCCCGCATCGCAAACACTATTTAAAGCCCTACACCGCCGCCACTATAATAAACCTATTAACCCCTAAACCACAAGCCCTGCACAACAAAATATACTAAAGTTAACTATTAACCCCTAAACCAAAAGCCCCCACATCGCAATAAACTAAATTAAACTAGTAACCCCTAAACCTAATGCCCCCCTACCTTTATATTAAAATTACAATTTCCCTATCTTAAATTAAATTAAAACTTACCTGTCAAATTAAAAAAACTAAGTTTAAACTAACAAAGTAATATAATTATTAAACTAAAATTAAACTAACTACCAATTAAATAAACTAAATTACACATTAAAAAAATCCTAACACTATTTTAAAAATGACAAAGTATCTAATTACAAAAAAATAAAAAAGACTAAATTACGAAAAATAACAAACAAAATTATCCAAAATAAAAAAGAATTACACCTAATCTAATAGCCCTATAAAAATAAAAAAGTCAACCCAAAATTAAAAAAAACCCCTAGCCTACAATAAAGTCCTAATAGCCCTTAAAAGGCAGTGAGAAGTCTTCATCCAGGTGGCCTCTTCTATCTTCATCCAGGCGGCGATTTCCTCATCCAGGCGGCCAGAAGTCTTTATCCAGGCGGATGAGGATGCTCCATGCCAGATGTCTTCAGGATGGACCCGCTCCGCTGGGATCAAGATAGAAGATGCCGCCTGGATGAAGATAGAAGAGGTCATCTGGATGAAGACTTCTCGCCACCTGGATGAAGATCGTTCAAGCGGGGTCTTAGGTTTTTTTTAAGGGTTTTTTGGGTGTTTTTTTTTTTTTTAGATTAGGGATTGGGCAGCAAAAGAGCTAAATACCTTTTAAGGGCAATGCCCATACAAATGCCCTTTTCAGGGCAATGGGTAGATTAGTTTTTTTAGATATTTTTTTTATTTTGTGGGTTTGCGGAGGTGGGGGTTTGTAATGTTAGCGGGACTTTATATTTTTTTTTATTCAGGTAAAAAGAGCTGTTTAGCCTTTTAAGGGCTATTGGTAGTTTATTCTAGATTAGGTTTTTTATTTTGGGGTGTTTTTTTTAAATGGGTATTAGAATATGAATAATTTTTATTATTTTTGATAATTTGTTATTTTGTTTAATGTATTTTTTCGTTTTGGATGGGTTTTTATTTTTATATTAGGGCTTGGGCAGAAAAAGAGCTAACTGACCTTTTAAGGCAATGCCCATACAAATGCTCTTTTCAGGGCAATGGGTAGATTAGGTTTTACTTTATTATTATTTTGTGGGTTTGAGGGTGGGGGTTTGTATACTGTTAGGGGGTGTTTGTTTTCTTTTGTAGCAAAAGAGCTGTTAACTTTAGGGCAATGCCCTACAAAAGGCCCTTTTAAGGCCCCCTCAAAAGGCCATTTTAAGGGCCCTTGGTAATTTATTATAGATTAGTTGTTTTTTTTATTTTGGTGTGTTTTTTTAATGGGTATTAGAATAGGAATAATTTGTATTGTTTTGGATTATTTTAGTATTTGTTATTTTTCTGTAATGGTAGGTTTTAGTGTAAGGCAGGTTAGGTTTTATTTCACAGGTAAGTTTGTATTTATTTTATCTAGGTAGTTAGTAAATAGTTAATAACTATTTACTAACTAGCCTACCTAGTTAAAATAAATACAAACTTACCTGTGAAATAAAAATAAAACCTAAGATAGCTACAATATAACTATTAGTTATATTTTAGCTAGTTTAGGTTTAATTTCACAGGTAAGTATGTATTTAGTTTTAAATAGGAATTATTTAGTTAATAACTAAGTTTAATTTAGCTATATTTTAATTATGTTAAAATTAAGGGGTGTTAGGGTTAGGGTTACGTTAGGGTTATGTTAGGTTTAGGTTTAGGGGTCAATAGTTTAATTTAGTTTATTGCGATGGGGGGGACTGACGGTTTAGGGGTTAACAGGTTTATTTAGTGGTAGTGACGTGGAAGGCCAGAGGTTTAGGGGTTAATAGCTTTATTTAGTTGCAGCGATGTCGGGAAGCGGCAGAATAGGGATTAATAGATTTATTATAGTGTGGGCGATGTTGGGGTGCTGGGGAATAGGGGTTAATGAATTTAGTATAGTGGCAGCAATATTGGGAGAGGCAGATTAGGGGTTAATAGCTTTATTTAGGTGGTGGCGATATCGGGGGCGGCAGATTAGGGGTGTTTAGACATGGGGTTTATGTTAGGGTGTTAGGTTTAACCGATAGTTTTTCCCCATAGACATCAATGGGGCTGCGTTACGGAGCTTTTCATAATTCCACAATCGCAGGTCTTAGACTTTTTTCTGACCCGCTCTCCCCATTGATGTCTATGGGGAAAGCGTGCACAAGCAAGTCAAAACAACGCTTGGATTGTGTGCGGTATGGAGCTTAAAAAAACACCATATTGCATGCACAAGCTGGGTTTTTAAAAACTTGTAATGGCTGCACTATAGGGGGTTAAATAACGCAACTTTTGTTGCGTTCGTTAATTTCCCTATAGCGCATAACTCGTAATCTAGCTGATAGTTAGTAATTACTGGCACCTCTGTTGGTAATGACTGATGCTCATGACCAATTAAAATCCTTGTAGTAAAAAATACTTTCATCCCTTTACCAATAACACACAACAAATAAAAACTAAAAATATATGACATGCGAGGTCTGTCTGTATCACTATACTGTTGCAGTTAATTGTGTGCCTTGTTAGGTTATCCAGGTAGCAAGTTTTACATACTGCACTCCACTGTTTGCACATTAATACACAGACTCTGGTACCAGGAAAAAGCCATCAGTTTTCAACAATAGAAGGAAAATAATTTTCTGGACAGTCTGTCAGAATGATGGTGTTTATTTAAAACTATTTCCTATAGATTATTTGTGTCTATGTTTTTAAGCTATAATATTAAAAGCAATTAGGCTGTGCAGTATTACTAATACACACCAGACCTCAAGCTGACATGGATTTTTATCTTAATTATCGAACAAATTTGTACTCCCCTATTTAATTCAATTTGCATGCATGGGCAGATTTTTATTAAAGCTAATATTACACGTGTCACTTGGACCCGAGTGAGGATTTTATCACATAAAATGCAAAAAGCAGCCACTCAATCAGGTAAAGAATCGAATAAAACAAGCAATATTAGGCACTCATTAGGAGAACACAAAGCCATTAGTTATATCATTAATTTATGTCTTACATCCCTGCATTATCTAGCTCTGAAATTCTTTGTCCCTCTGAGATTATTACATGGTACCCACTTTGTCTGTAAAAAAATAAGATTGTAATTTATATTTTATAAATAATAATAATAATAATCATAGTAATAAATCACATTAGAGATGTCCATTATACTCTTCACACACCATAAGACACATTATTTAATGTGTTATTAAAATTTGTCTATGTGTTTTTTGCTCCAGAGAATTCAATTACAAAGAAACAGATCTGACCACACCCTAATTAGGGCTAGATTACAAGTGGAGCACTATTTAGCGCTCACACATTAACTTCACTAGATGGAGGCTTTTTGCATGTGTCGGTTTGTACTCAGATTACATGTTGAAAGTAAAAAGTTTACGCACGAGTGTAAACTAGACATGTGCGATTCGTTTCGGATTGATTCGGAAATTCTGAAAATTCTGTAAATTCGGAGATTCGGATCGATTCGAATTTCCGAATTAAAATACTGCCGAATCTACCGAATTAATCGAATTAGCTGTCGCATCTACCGAATAAATCCGAATTAGCTCAGTAAATTCGGCATTCCCCCATAGGAAACAATGGGGCAGTTTCGGCTGAAAAAAAACCGAATTAATCGAATTAGCTGTCGCATCTACCGAATAAATCCGAATTAGCTCAGTAAATTCGGCATTCCCCCATAGGAAACAATGGGGCAGTTTCGGCTGAAAAAAAACCTAACACCTGCAAAAAGCAGCGTTCAGCTCTTAACGCAGCCCCATTGTTTCCTATGGGGAAACACTAAGTCTACACCTAACACCCTAACATGAACCCTGAGTCTAAACACCCCTAATCTAACACTTATTAAGCCCTAATCTGCCGCCCCCGCTATCGCTGACACCTGCATTATACTATTAACCCCTAATCTGCCGCTCCGGACACCGCCACCACCTACATTATCCCCATGAACCCCTAATCTGCTGCCTCCAACATCGCTGACACCTACATTATACTTATTAATCCCTAATTTGCCCCCCAACGTTGCCACAACCTAACTACAAGTATTAACCCCTAATCTGCCGACCGGACCTCGCCGCCACTATAATAAATGTATTAACCCCTAAACCGCCACATTCCCACCTCGCAAACACTATAACATTTTTTATTAACCCCTAATCTGCCCCCCCCCCAATGTCGCCGCAACCTAACTACAAGCATTAACCCCTAATATGCCGACCGGACACCGCCGCCACCTACATTATAACTATGAACCCCTAATCTGCTGTCCCTAACATCGCCGACACCTATATTATATTTATTAACCCCTAATCTGCCTCCCCCCCAACATCGCCGCAACCTAACTACAAGTATTAACTCCTAATCTGCCGACCGGACATCGCCGCCACTATAATAAATTTATTAACCCCTAAACCACCACGCTCTCGCCTTGCAAACACTATAATAAATTGTATTAACCCTTAATCTGCCCTCCATAACATCGCCGCCACATACCTACAATTATTAACCCCTAATCTCCCGCCCCCAACGTCGCCGCTATTATAATAAAGTTATTAACCCCTAAACCTAAGTCTAACCCTAACCCTAACACCCCTCTAAGTTAAATATAATTTAAATAAAATGAAATAAATTTACTATAATTAAATAAATTAATCCTATTTAAAACTAAATACTTACCTGTAAAATAAACCCTAATATAGCTACAATATAACTAATAGTTACATTGTAGCTATTTTAGGATTTATATTTATTTTACAGGCAACTTTGTATTTATTTTAACTAGGTACAATAGTTATTAAATAGTTATTAACTATTTAATAACTATCTAGCTAAAATAAATACAAATTTACCTGTAAAATAAATCCTAACCTAAGTTACAATTACACCTAACACTACACTATCATTAAATTAATTAAATAAATTAATCCTATTTAAAACTAAATACTTACCTGTAAAATAAACCCTAATATAGCTACAATATAACTAATAGTTACATTGTAGCTATTTTAGGATTTATATTTATTTTACAGGCAACTTTGTATTTATTTTAACTAGGTACAATAGCTATTAAATAGTTAATAACTATTTAATAGCTACCTAGTTAAAATAATTACAAAATTACCTGTAAAATAAATCCTAACCTAAGTTACAATTAAACCTAACACTACACTATCATTATATAAATTAAATAAATTAACTACATGTACCTACAATTAAATACAATTAAATAAACTAAACTAAAGTACAAAAAACCCCCACTAAATTGCAAAAAATAAAAAAATATTACAAGAATTTTAAACTAATTACACCTAATCTAAGCCCCCTAATAAAATAAAAAACAAAACAAAATAATAAAAGTCCCTACCCTATTCTACATTATAAAGTAATCAGCTCTTTTGCCTGTAAAAAAAAATACAACCCCCCCAACATTAAAACCCACCACCCACATACCCCTACTCTAACCCACCCAAACCCCCTTTAAATAAACCTAACACTACCCCCCTGAAGATTTCCCTACCTTGAGTAGTCTTCACCCAGCCGGGCCGAAGTCTTCATCCGATGGGGCAGAAGAGGACATCCAGACCGGCAGAAGTCTTCAGCCAAGCGGGGCAAGAAGAGGTCTTCCATCCATCAGAAGTCTTCATCCAGGCGGCATCTTCTATCTTCATCCATCCGGAGCGGAGCGGCAGCATCCTGAAGACATCCGACACGGAGCATCCTCTTCTTTCTTGATCCGACGACTAAATGACGGTACCTTTAAGTGACGTCATCCAAGATGGCATCCCTTGAATTCCGATTGGCTGATAGGATTCTATCAGCCAATCGGAAATAAGGTAGGAAAAATCTGATTGGCTGAATTCTATTGGCTGATCGGAACAGCCAATAGCATGCAAAGTCAATCTGATTGGCTGATTGGATCAGCCAATCGGATTGAACTTCAATCTGACTGGCTGATTGAATCAGCCAATCAGATTTTTCCTACCTTATTTCCGATTGGCTGATAGAATCCTATCAGCCAATCGGAATTCAAGGGACGCCATCTTGGATGACATCACTTAAAGGTACCGTCATTTAGTCGTCGGATCAAGAAAGAAGAGGATGCTCCGTGTCGGATGTCTTCAGGATGCTGCCGCTCCGCTCCGGATGGATGAAGATGCCGTCTGGATGAAGACTTCTGATGGATGGAAGACCTCTTCTTGCCCCGCTTGGATGAAGACTTCTGCCGGTCTGGATGTCCTCTTCTGCCCCATCGGATGAAGACTTCGGTCCGGTTGGGTGAAGACGACTCAAGGTAGGAGATCTTCAGGGGGGTAGTGTTAGGTTTATTAAAGGGGGTTTGGGTGGGTTAGAGTAGGGGTATGTGGGTGGTGGGTTTTAATGTTGGGGAGGTTGTATTTTTTTTTACAGGCAAAAGAGCTGATTACTTTGGGGCATGCCCCACAAAATGCCTTTTAAGGGCTGGTAAAAGAGCTGATTACTTTATAATGTAGAATAGGGTACTTTTTTTTTTTTTATTATTATTTATTTTATTAGGGGGCTTAGATTAGGTGTAATTAGTTTAAAATTCTTGTAATAATTTTTTATATTTTGTAATTTAGTGGGGTTTTTTTGTAGTTTAGTTTATTTAATTGTATTTAATTGTAGGTACTTGTAGTTAATTTATTTAATTTATTTAATGATAGTGTAGTGTTAGGTTTAATTGTAACTTAGGTTAGGATTTATTTTACAGGTAATTTTGTAATTATATTAACTAGGTAGCTATTAAATAGTTATTAACTATTTAATAGCTATTGTACCTAGTTAAAATAAATACAAAGTTGCCTGTAAAATAAATATAAATCCTAAAATATCTACAATGTAACTATTAGTTATATTGTAGCTATATTAGGGTTTATTTTACAGGTAAGTATTTAGTTTTAAATAGGATTAATTTATTTAATTATAGTAATGTTATTTAGTTTTATTTAAATTATATTTAACTTAGGGGGGTGTTAGGGTTAGATTTAGGTTTAGGGGTTAATAACTTTATTATAGTAGCGGCGACGTTCGGGCGGGAGATTAGGGGTTAATAATTGTAGGTAGGTGGCGACAATGTTAGGGAGGGCAGATTAAGGGTTAATAAAATGTATTATAGTGTTTGCGAGACAGGAGTGCGGCGGTTTAGGGATTAATACATTTATTATTGTGGCAACGATGTCCGGTCGGCAGATTAGGGGTTAATACTTGTAGTTAGGTTGCGGCGACGTTGGTGGGGGGAAGATTAGGGGTTAATAAAATGTATTGTAGTGTTTGAGAGGCGGGAGTGTGGCGGTTTAGGGGTTAATACATTTATTAGAGTGGCGGTGATGTACGGTTGGCAGATTAGGGGTTAATACTTGTAGTTAGGTTGCGGCGACGTTGGGGGGGCAGATTAGGGGTTAATAAATATAATATAGGTGTCGGCGATGTTAGGGACAGCAGATTAGGGGTTCATAGCTATAATGTATGTGGCGGCGGTGTCCGGTCGGCAGATTAGGGGTTAAATAATTTTATGATAGTGACTGTTTGCGATGTGGGGGGGGCCTCGGTTTAGGGGTTCATAGGTAGTTTATGGTTTAGTGTTCTTTATAGCACTGTAGTTAAGAGCTTTATATTCCGGCGTTAGCCCATAAAGCTCTTAACTACTGACTTTATTCGGTAGATTCGGGTGGCCGTGTATTACACTAGTATTGTACAGTATATTAGGTTATATCACTCTGCTATGAGTTACACCTAATATACAGTACATAATACTAGTCTAATACACAGCATATCCCACCTAACACATACTGAAATTCCGAATTTCGGAACCGAACCGAATCAAACCGAATTCAGTCGAATCTATTCGAATTAGCTCAGTAAATTCGGCATTCCCCCATAGGAAACAATGGGGCAGTTTCGGCTGAAAAAAAACCGAATTAATCGAATTAGCTGTCGCATCTACCGAATAAATCCGAATTAGCTCAGTAAATTCGGCATTCCCCCATAGGAAACAATGGGGCAGTTTCGGCTGAAAAAAAACCTAACACCTGCAAAAAAGCAGCGTTCAGCTCTTAACGCAGCCCCATTGTTTCCTATGGGGAAACACTAAGTCTACACCTAACACCCTAACATGAACCCTGAGTCTAAACACCCCTAATCTAACACTTATTAAGCCCTAATCTGCCGCCCCCGCTATCGCTGACACCTGCATTATACTATTAACCCCTAATCTGCCGCTCCGGACACCGCCACCACCTACATTATCCCCATGAACCCCTAATCTGCTGCCTCCAACATCGCTGACACCTACATTATACTTATTAACCCCTAATTTGCCCCCCAACGTTGCCACAACCTAACTACAAGTATTAACCCCTAATCTGCCGACCGGACCTCGCCGCCACTATAATAAATGTATTAACCCCTAAACCGCCACATTCCCACCTCGCAAACACTATAACATTTTTTATTAACCCCTAATCTGCCCCCCCCCCAATGTCGCCGCAACCTAACTACAAGCATTAACCCCTAATATGCCGACCGGACACCGCCGCCACCTACATTATAACTATGAACCCCTAATCTGCTGTCCCTAACATCGCCGACACCTATATTATATTTATTAACCCCTAATCTGCCTCCCCCCCAACATCGCCGCAACCTAACTACAAGTATTAACTCCTAATCTGCCGACCGGACATCGCCGCCACTATAATAAATTTATTAACCCCTAAACCGCCACGCTCCCGCCTTGCAAACACTATAATAAATTGTATTAACCCTTAATCTGCCCTCCATAACATCGCCGCCACATACCTACAATTATTAACCCCTAATCTCCCGCCCCCAACGTCGCCGCTATTATAATAAAGTTATTAACCCCTAAACCTAAGTCTAACCCTAACCCTAACACCCCTCTAAATTAAATATAATTTAAATAAAATGAAATAAATTTACTATAATTAAATAAATTAATCCTATTTAAAACTAAATACTTACCTGTAAAATAAACCCTAATATAGCTACAATATAACTAATAGTTACATTGTAGCTATTTTAGGATTTATATTTATTTTACAGGCAACTTTGTATTTATTTTAACTAGGTACAATAGTTATTAAATAGTTATTAACTATTTAATAACTATCTAGCTAAAATAAATACAAATTTACCTGTAAAATAAATCCTAACCTAAGTTACAATTACACCTAACACTACACTATCATTAAATTAATTAAATAAATTAATCCTATTTAAAACTAAATACTTACCTGTAAAATAAACCCTAATATAGCTACAATATAACTAATAGTTACATTGTAGCTATTTTAGGATTTATATTTATTTTACAGGCAACTTTGTATTTATTTTAACTAGGTACAATAGCTATTAAATAGTTAATAACTATTTAATAGCTACCTAGTTAAAATAATTACAAAATTACCTGTAAAATAAATCCTAACCTAAGTTACAATTAAACCTAACACTACACTATCATTATATAAATTAAATAAATTAACTACATGTACCTACAATTAAATACAATTAAATAAACTAAACTAAAGTACAAAAAACCCCGACTAAATTGCAAAAAATAAAAAAATATTACAAGAATTTTAAACTAATTACACCTAATCTAAGCCCCCTAATAAAATAAAAAACAAAACAAAATAATAAAAGTCCCTACCCTATTCTACATTATAAAGTAATCAGCTCTTTTACCAGCCCTTAAAAGGGCTTTTTGCGGGGCATGCCCCAAAGTAATCAGCTCTTTTGCCTGTAAAAAAAATACAACCCCCCAACATTAAAACCCACCACCCACATACCCCTACTCTAACCCACCCAAACACCCTTTAAATAAACCTAACACTAACCCCCTGAAGATTTCCCTACCTTGAGTAGTCTTCACCCAGCCGGGCCGAAGTCTTCATCCGATGGGGCAGAAGAGGACATCCAGACCGGCAGAAGTCTTCAGCCAAGCGGGGCAAGAAGAGGTCTTCCATCCATCAGAAGTCTTCATCCAGGCGGCATCTTCTATCTTCATCCATCCGGAGCGGAGCGGCAGCATCCTGAAGACATCCGACACGGAGCATCCTCTTCTTTCTTGATCCGACGACTAAATGACGGTACCTTTAAGTGACGTCATCCAAGATAGCATCCCTTGAATTCCGATTGGCTGATAGGATTCTATCAGCCAATCGGAAATAAGGTAGGAAAAATCTGATTGGCTGAATTCTATTGGCTGATCGGAACAGCCAATAGCATGCAAAGTCAATCTGATTGGCTGATTGGATCAGCCAATCGGATTGAACTTCAATCTGACTGGCTAATTGAATCAGCCAATCAGATTTTTCCTACCTTATTTCCGATTGGCTGATAGAATCCTATCAGCCAATCGGAATTCAAGGGACGCCATCTTGGATGACGTCACTTAAAGGTACCGTCATTTAGTCGTCGGATCAAGAAAGAAGAGGATGCTCTGTGTCGGATGTCTTCAGGATGCTGCCGCTCCGCTCCGGATGGATGAAGATAGAAGATGCCGCCTGGATGAAGACTTCTGATGGATGGAAGACCTCTTCTTGCCCCGCTTGGATGAAGACTTCTGCCGGTCTGGATGTCCTCTTCTGCCCCATCGGATGAAGACTTCGGTCCGGTTGGGTGAAGACGACTCAAGGTAGGAGATCTTCAGGGGGGTAGTGTTAGGTTTATTTAAGGGGGTTTGGGTGGGTTAGAGTAGGGGTATGTGGGTGGTGGGTTTTAATGTTGGGGAGGTTGTATTTTTTTTTACAGGCAAAAGAGCTGATTACTTTGGGGCATGCCCCACAAAAAGCCCTTTTAAGGGCTGGTAAAAGAGCTGATTACTTTATAATGTAGAATAGGGTACTTTTATTATTTATTTTTTTATTTATTTTATTAGGGGGCTTAGATTAGGTGTAATTAGTTTAAAATTCTTGTAATAATTTTTTATATTTTGTAATTTAGTGGGGTTTTTTTGTAGTTTAGTTTATTTAATTGTATTTAATTGTAGGTACTTGTAGTTAATTTACTTAATTTATTTAATGATAGTGTAGTGTTAGGTTTAATTGTAACTTAGGTTAGGATTTATTTTACAGGTAATTTTGTAATTATTTTAACTAGGTAGCTATTAAATAGTTATTAACTATTTAATAGCTATTGTACCTAGTTAAAATAAATACAAAGTTGCCTGTAAAATAAATATAAATCCTAAAATATCTACAATGTAACTATTAGTTATATTGTAGCTATATTAGGGTTTATTTTACAGGTAAGTATTTAGTTTTAAATAGGATTAATTTATTTAATTATAGTAATGTTATTTAGTTTTATTTAAATTATATTTAACTTAGCGGGGTGTTAGGGTTAGATTTAGGTTTAGGGGTTAATAACTTTATTATAGTAGCGGCGACGTTCGGGCGGGAGATTAGGGGTTAATAATTGTAGGTAGGTGGCGGCAATGTTAGGGAGGGCAGATTAATGGTTAATAAAATGTATTATAGTGTTTGCGAGACAGGAGTGCGGCGGTTTAGGGATTAATACATTTATTATTGTGGCAACGATGTCCGGTCGGCAGATTAGGGGTTAATACTTGTAGTTAGGTTGCGGCGACGTTGGTGGGGGGAAGATTAGGGGTTAATAAAATGTATTGTAGTGTTTGAGAGGCGGGAGTGTGGCGGTTTAGGGGTTAATACATTTATTAGAGTGGCGGTGATGTACGGTTGGCAGATTAGGGGTTAATACTTGTAGTTAGGTTGCGGCGACGTTGGGGGGGCAGATTAGGGGTTAATAAATATAATATAGGTGTCGGCGATGTTAGGGACAGCAGATTAGGGGTTCATAGCTATAATGTATGTGGCGGCGGTGTCCGGTCGGCAGATTAGGGGTTAAATAATTTTATGATAGTGACTGTTTGCGATGTGGGGGGGGCCTCGGTTTAGGGGTTCATAGGTAGTTTATGGTTTAGTGTTCTTTGTAGCACTGTAGTTAAGAGCTTTATATTCCGGCGTTAGCCCATAAAGCTCTTAACTACTGACTTTATTCGGTAGATTCGGGTGGCCGTGTATTACACTAGTATTGTACAGTATATTAGGTTATATCACTCTGCTATGAGTTACACCTAATATACAGTACATAATACTAGTCTAATACACAGCATATCCCACCTAACACATACCGAAATTCCGAATTTCGGAACCGAACCGAATCAAACCGAATTCAGTCGAATCTATTCGAATCCAAATAAATCCGAAACAAATTCATTCAAATTTTGCCGAATTCGAATCCATCCAAACCGAAATTCGTAAAAATCTGAATCAATCCGAACTGAAACAAATTTTTCGATCATGCACATATCTAGTGTAAACCCAATGTGCGCAAAAAGAATGTTGTGACTGTGTTAACGTCTTCACCCATATGCTTCAATGAAGAGTGAAAACTAAAAACACCCGTACTCGTACGCTAACCCAACCTCATATATTCAAGCGTGCTAAACCTGACATAAAATATTAATATTTCCCATTCCAATGTTCTTCACAAAGAATATGTTCTATTTATTCTTAAATACATATTTATATATATATCTGTATCTATCTATGTCTATATATCTATTCTTATAGACATATAGGTATAGATATGTATTTTTCATGAACAGTATCAGATATATATAGAAATATGTATTTAAGAATAAAAAGTACATAATTTTCTATGTGAAGAACAGGAATGTATATAATATAATATTTTAAAAAGATTAATAAAAATTATTAAGCATACTGTAAAATATTCTAAATAATCCATAGAATAAATCTATACATTTGACTGCCCTCAAGCAAACGTGTTATATACATGCTATTTCCAACGCTTGCAAAAAAGCCACAAAATACTGCTTATTGCTCGCACGCATCACTTAGCGCTCTACTCGTAATGTAGCCCATAGTAAATTTGTGCAAAAATAAATGTGTGCTACTATTTAATGTTCCATTACCTTGTAATCTAAATGCTATATTTCATTTTTAAGTATAAAGAAGTTCAAAGGTCAAGTAAAAAAACCTACAGGCAATGTACACACAAACATGAACACATGAACATGCGCACATTCACACACATATTCACATACTTGCACATGCGCATACAGTGATTTAAAGAGATTTGGTACTGTATATGACAAGATGTTGGACATTAAAGGGCTCAAAATGTGTATGTATGTGTATATATATATATATATATATATATATATATATAAAGATATCCTGTCAACAGATCAACCCACCAGAGCCAACTGCCTGGGTGCAAAAATACTGAATAATATTTGTTTGAGAGGCTATATATATATATATATATATATATATATATATATATATATATATATATATATATATATATATATGTGTGTGTATGTGTATATATATATATATATACATACTGATATATATATGTATGTATGTGTGTATGTATATATGTGTATATACAGTATGTATGACTGTTTGCACATATATATGTACACACACACATACACCTACATACATACACACATACACATGTACACACACATACACATCCATATAAATACATATATGCATACACAGATGCATATGTACACTCGTACACATACATGTAGTTTTTCAACAATTATGGTCCTTTAAGGCTTTGTGAAGAACACCTTCTTCTTTTTTTGCTCACCTTTGTTTTAGCACAAGCGAAAGCCAGGACCTGATTTTGTAGCACTCTACATAGAAGTCTAGTAGGTGAGGGATTTATTGTGGCCGAGTTTTTCAGCCTCCAGATGTTAATGGGGCCTAGGCTTTTGCTCAAGCACTGACATTTTACTTTCAAAATTTTTATGATTCACTTGTAATCCAGGCCTAGATGTATAAATTTAGCAGTCAGTTATTAATTTTGTACATGATAAATGTATGACTAATTTGTAGTATAATTTCAATATTTAGTAGTTTGTAATTAATTTATATCTCTGCAAATTAGAATTACAAGACATTACATTTTTAAGATCTTCTTTATTGCTGCAACACTTGATAATAGGTAAAAGGCAGAGAAGAGATTTGACTGCTAATAAATAAAACACGATTAATAATAAATATATATATATATATATATATATATATATATATATATACTGTATATGTATAAAATAAAAGGAAAATATTATGCAATTAACAATATCAAGAAGTGGCCTCAGTAAGAGTTGTAGGAAAGACCAAAATATCACCTCTTAGTAATATACACAAGTAATTTGTGTGTTTGTAATTTCTGCAATGTCCTCTGATACTCAAGTTTAATTACAATAGTATCAGTCAATTTAGGACCTCTTATGTAGCAAATCAGGAGAATATTAGTCTCTAGTATTGAGGCAAAGTCCCAATTTTAAAGTGGGTAAGTAACAGTATTTATCTTGATTACTTAGGCTTGGTGCAAACGATCCGTAGTGGCACTTGTATATCTGCTATGCAGTAGTGAATAAGAATTGCCAATCACTTTTAAAACCCCTTCATCTAGAGCGACCTGCTGTAATAGAAAACTTCTGTAAGGGATCCTGGTCTGGCGATTAGGCCCTCCAGTCATGGCTGCAGGAAATGTCCTCAGTGCAGAGTCGGGATCCTTCCGTCTCGGTGGGCTTGTCGCCCTCCTCCTTGACTCCTGGATCTGATGTCAGTATGCCCGTGCCTACGATAGGCCCCAGATGCCGGGGTACTTAATGGGTAAAAGCTAGCAGCACCAATCAGCCTTGGCAGGGATTAGGACTTCAGTTGTGTAAATAGTGGTATTCACAACTGCTCAATCAATAAATATTTCCAAAGAGCAAAGGATAAAACTGGAGTCGAAAGCTGGCTATAGCTCAATTTATTTGAACATTCCAAACAAATTCAGGTAGCCAGTAAAACAACACCTGACGTGTTTCGCGCATGCGCACATGCACTTCATCAGATGATGATGAAGCGCATGTGCGCATGCACGAAATACGTCAAGTGTTGTTTGATTGTCTACCTGAATTTATTTGGAATGTCCAAATAAACTGAGTTATAATCAGCTTTCGACTCCAGTTTTGTCCTTTGCTCTTTGGAAAAAAAAAATAAAAAAAAAAAAAAAATATATATATATATATATATATAAAACACCAATTATTACGCACTAACTCCCTCAGCTGTAGTTAATCCAATGCCTGGGTGTCTCCTTAAAACATGTACAGAAAGTCCTTCAAAAGAAAGGGCACACACAGGTCTTGACAAAGTAACATATCTTTATTTCATATAAATCATCATAAAGTGTCAGTCGACGTTTCTTAGCCTTTTTCAAGACAAGCAAAGTACGTTACAAACAACTCTCAGTGTGTCTAAAGCACCATTCCGTGACATCACAGAATGGCGCTTTAGACACGCTGAGAGTTGTTTGTAACGGACTTTGTGTAAGGCTCGTGGGATACTCCTCTATCAGACCAAACTCGGCCAGAAGACTTGTTATCCCGGCGTCGAGCCGGAATGATAGGGAATATCCCAGAGCAGAGAAAGTTAATGAGATGAGGAAGGCGGCACTCACCACAGGCAGGACAGTCCCCAGCTGCAACAGCAGAGTAGTCCAAGGATGAACCACTAGAATGGTCAGGCAGGCAGGGTTTGACAACAGTAAAGCAGTCCAAGGATAAACCACTAGAATGGTCAGGCGGACAGGGTTTGGCAACAGTAAAGCAATCAAAGGGCACACCACTAAAATAGTCAGACAGGCAGGGTTTGGCAACAGTAAAGCAATCCAAGGGCATACCACTAGAATGGTCAGGCAGGCAGGGTTTGGCAACAGTAGAACAGTTACAGTCCAGCAGAGTAAGGGTTAAGCCTGGTAGAGTAGTCACACAGGCAGGTTCAGCAACAGCAATTAATCTAGCAGTTTAATGGTTAAGGCAGGTAGAGTAGTCAGGCAGGCAGGTTCAGTAACGATATGAGGCACAAGAAAGAACGATCACACCCAGGAGCACATAAAGTAACACCTATACTTGGGCAGTGACAGATGGTTCTTCAAAGATTTTAATAGGTGCAGATTTGCGCCACTGAGGTCCGCCCAGCATCCAGAGCATGCGGCAATGAAGTCAGAGCCGACACTGCCCCTGACAACGAGCAGGGAAGGAGACGCCACGCCCCTAGAAACGGCTAGAGCGGCACAGGGTGACACTTTGATTGTCTTGAAAAAGGCTAAGATCGTAGGCGAAACGTCGACTGACACTTTATGATGATTTATATGCAATAAAGATATGTTACTTTGTCAAGAGTGCCCTTTCTTTTGGAGGACTGTCTGTCTGAGGACGAGCCAGTCAGGCTCGAAAACGTTCACAATAAAGTGGATCAACAAGTAAGTCCTTTGGAGTGCACTTTCTTCTACCTGCTTATACATACTGTTTGTTGCACCCAAGGCAGCTGATTGATAAGCTTGGAGTGCACATTGTCTACAAATGTGTATATATATATATATATATATATATATATATATATATATATATATATATATATATTACTTTAGCTAGGTTACAGTAAGTGAAAGTTTATGCACAAAATGGTCATATTAAATAAATATTAGGATATCCACTACACGAAAACAATAAAACGCTTGTTTTAGAACCAAAGGTAAAAAAATAAATAAAATAAACAAAAGTTTTATAGCAGGATACTCAAATATATTAAATATATTAAATTATATATATATATACTATA
Source organism: Bombina bombina (assembly GCF_027579735.1). Lineage (NCBI taxonomy): Eukaryota > Metazoa > Chordata > Amphibia > Anura > Bombinatoridae > Bombina > Bombina bombina. The sequence goes on from NC_069499.1 coordinate 283,813,463, forward strand.
TATAATTTATATTTCAGTTAAAAAGAAAATGGCTGTATGCTATATATAAGTACAACTGAAGTGTTTATGTAATACAATATCATTTAGTTGTTTGAAGGAAAGGAAACAGGAAGGTCTTTTTACTTCAAAGGTAAAAAGCATCCAGTCAAGAGAATGTCAAGTCCCTAACATGACGTGACCAGTGTCTGGGAGGAGTTTACACAACTTACAGGGCCACAGATGTGTGAGGCCTTTGCTGAGAGATGGAAACATGTCTGGGACAAAAGTAAATGTCATCAGCATTGTGTAATTATGGACGCCCAGTGCTGGATGTGTTTGATTCTGACTATGCTGTGCAAAGAAAGGTCAGCACATATCACTAGACATTTGCACATTTGTCTGGTTTGTGTTATCATTAAGTCTAATGTAGGATAAGGTTTGAGCAAATGGAATTCATGAGGAATAATTTAACTTTCTTAGCCTGATTCAGGTGGCTAAATGTTTTGACCCCATATTTTTCTGTATGTAGTTTTTATGTTTTTGTTTTTTGCTTCCATGCTTTAATAATTAAATATTCTGCTTGTTTTTTTCAGGCTAAATGTTTAACCCTTCTTCTACCAATGTATGATCATAAAATTAAGGAGAAGTACACCTAATAGCTTCAAGTTCCATGAAGAAAGCTCTTGGTAAATTGTATACATTCTATAAGATGGGTTTCTTTTTTGTCTACATTTTTTTCCAACATTTTGATTTAAAATGATTCTGCAAAGTCACAAAGCCAAGTGATACATACAGTTTATTATCATCTCTGGAGATGAAGAAGAATCTTAACCAAAGTTTAATAAATTTGACCTTAAAGTATTTTAATTGGTCGGGACTTGTCTGTATTGACAACAATATATATGTTAACTCTTTTTAAGGAGATGGAGCTAGTGGTTTTATTACCATGACTTTGTAGCAGGATGTCATGGAATATCTCTCTAGTAGGAAAATTATCTTTTTGACAGAAGATACTATCAAGTATGTGGTTTAACCCCATATAGTAGCTCTGATATAATTAAATATCTTTATAAAATGTTTTAACCCGGATGACCTCATAGAATGTAAATGTTTCTCCCATGGAAGTTATGGGACATAATGATACATATCTAATAACCAATGAATATCTAAACAGCAGAGTGACCTCTGAATTCCCAGATCACAGACTGCAGAATTCTTGATATAACACAATGAAGCGTGAGACAAAGCATTTCACATATTCTCAGCCACATTGTAACAAGAGTTCTTCCCTGTGGCCTTCAGATAAACAGAGAATGGCAAATCCATCTCAGGCTGTTTGTCAGAAACAGCCACAAGTGATACAGTGGTGTGTGTCTATGAAGAGCTGGGGTAATATGAGCTTGTCTGTGAGGGCAATCTGGAAATGGAACAAGCCTTGAGTAGTGTACTGTAGTTGGTTTAGTCAGTTATGTAACCTTATTCTGGCCTCTCCAGTTCATTTGCTTTTCTGTGCAGCTGATTCACTAAAGCACTCTAATATCACCAAACTTTAGTGAATCAGCAACAAAGAAAAACACATAAAAATTTGAAAAACTGTAGAAATACACACAATAATGTATCACTTTCAATTTTAGTCACATCGTAGTAAACAATACAGGCCTAGATTACAAGTGGAGCACATAATATTAGCGCTATTGAGCGCTAACACAGTAAAATTAAATCAACACACAGTGCTCATATTAATAGTTGGAAGTAAAAAGTTATCTCTTGAGCGAAAGCCTTAGATGTGATAACATCTTGAACTCCCTCTCCCCTTAGGCTTATATGGAATGCACTGCTAATCCCTGTTCTGGCTTTCACTTGCAAGCTAACCCGAAGGTGCACTAAGACAAGTGCACTAAAGCCGAAGGTGAGTTAAGAAATGCTTGAAAAAGCATTGTTCTTTACTTAGAAGATAATTTTATTATCTTATTAAAAATAAGAATAATATTTTCTTCTAAGTGAAGAACAATGCTATTTCAAGTATTTAAAAAAAAAAAAAAAAAAGGTATTCACATTCTTTTAAAGGGATATGGACTGTGAAGTGCTTAAAGGTGTGTGTGTGTATGTGTATATATATATATACAGTATATGTGTGTGTGTTTGTGTGTGTTTATGTATATATTTGTATTTATGTGTATATATGTGCGCATATATTTACACATACCATACATATATATACACACATACAAATATATACACATATTTTTTTACACTTTTAAGCACTTCCCAGTTAAAAAACCTTGACATACATCATATCCCTTTAAAATACTTTTTATACATTTATTTTAATAATAAACACTTTTCTTCAGGTCTCAACTTGCGATAGTTTTTTTTACATTGTGCACTACTTAACTCACAACTTGTAATATGAGGCTGCACTATCCATTGAAAGCATAGGGCGCACTAATAGGGTCGCCAGCTGTTCTCCACAAAAATACTGTACAATCTGTCGGTGACTGGGCATGATGGTAGGTATGGGCATACAATGCCCCCCAAAAGCTCTACCTTAGACCCCACTCTTGATTCTACATGTATATTTTTCACAACTGAGCATTCATTTTACCTTATGGTTGCCAGTAACATGCAAACCAATAATTTTACCTCTTTAGCTACACAAAAACAGAAGTGATTTGACACCCTTGACTGGCCTTCACTTCTTTTTGCTACATATTTGTAATGCTTTGAGGCATATGAGGCCTTTTACATTTAGCTAAAACTGGACATTTAAGTGTCCAGTATTTTTGTGAATATTTAACTGGACAGCTTGCTAAAATATTGGACTGTCCGGTTGAATACAGGGCACCTGGCAACCTTATGCACTTAAGGGATACAGGCATGGTAAACATTATCTGGTAATTCCGTTCCTCCATGGACTTGTAATACCAGATTGCATGCTAATGCTGCGGTCCAACGATCTTGGTAGCACGCCCTGCACTCCACTTTTAATCTAGGCATATACATGCATTTCTACAATAAAACAGTGCACATTATAGCAGTAATTGCATAACTGTAAAATATAACAATGCACAGCATTATCGTTTTCAGGAGCCCCAGAGTAGTCAAACAATATTTTTTTTATAAATATGTGCAAGATTTTTTCTTAAATGTGAGCACAATTTACTAAGTCGTGCACACGATTTATATCCACACCAGGGCTCTACTGGTCTACATCACATGTACAACATCATATGACACCCTTCCCAACCTGCAGTTTTATGTCACATGACTCCCACGCTTCAGAATTTCATCTCCAGCAACCACGCTGCCCACAGTCAGACAGCTGTAGGGTATTTGTTTCTTTACACAAGGTATTCAGTCTTCAGTTGCGCTAACCCTACAAGCTCCCACGGTCGTGATTACCTTTAACTTGTAATATGAGTGCAAGTTAGCGCAGGCACGATGCTTCAATATCACGTGCACTAACAATAGCATGCCACTTGTAACCTAATTCTAAGTACATTTTCTGAAATATCTCTTCTTAGCAACACATTATAATGCTCCTTGTAAACCTCTATATGATGCAATGATTATAGCAAGTTTACAAGAGAATCACTACTTCTGTGTTTATAATATTAACCCCTAATGTATCAACACTTACATAATTACAGTTCACAAAGTTCCATCAGGCCAAGCTAGATCTCTTCCACCCTATTCCCCAGACAATGAAAGAGTGAGTTGAATAGATTGGAGCCCACATCATTTAACACAATACATATTAATGATCCCTCTGTAAATAATCCTCTAAGAGCCCTGTTGTCTGCTTATTTACGAGATGAGATCACTTAATCCATTTACTAATAAAATGTTTAAATATTCCATCCAAGTTCAAAACTCATTTCCAAGCAGGCTGCTCGTGTTCTGTAGTAGGGCCCAGAATGGTACTCCAGATAATTCCCCCCGGCTGTATATCTACATGTCAGCATCACAAACTGCTGAGCGGAGCAAGCGTCACAGCTGACAAGTGTATAATAGCTTTACATACAGCCAGCAGAGGAAGAGCAAGAGCCAGAGATTTCAGATAATGTGAATATAACTCATTATTCAAGCATGCAAGTGATGAGCTGAAACAGGGAAGGAAGAGTAACAATCGTGTCATTATTTTTATTACTCTTGTTTTGCAATTGTAGCGTGAAACATTAAGGTAGATATTTGAACATTGTTGACTTGAACAGTGACAAATGCACTTACTACCCATCTGTCATGTCTGATAAAGGATGGAGAGCAGCCGGCAAATCACTAGTAGCAAGGAGGAGCGGAGAGAAAATCAGTGCCCAGAGGAGCAGCAGGCTTAATCATCTGTAGGTAGATAAAGGGGTGCAGGGACAAGAAGCAGGAAGATAAAGGGATGCAGAGACTAGCAGCATGTAGATGAAGGGGTGCAGGAATGACCAGCAGAAAGATAAAGGGGTGCACAGACAAGCAGCATGTAGATAAAGGGGTGCAGGAATGACCAGCAGAAAGATAAAGGGGTGCACAGACAAGCAGCATGTAGATAAAGGGGTGCAGGAATGACCAGCAGAAATATAAAGGGGTGCACAGACAAGCAGCATGTAGATAAAGGGGTGCAGGAATAAGCAGCAGGTGGATAAAGGGGTGCACAGACAAGCAGCATGTAGATAAAGGGGTGCAGGAATGACCAGCAGAAAGATAAAGGGGTGCACAGACAAGCAGCATGTAGATAAAGGGGTGCAGGGACAAGAAGCAGGAAGATAAAGGGGTGCACAGACAAGCAGCATGTAGATGAAGGGGTGCACAGACAAGCAGCATGTAGATGAAGGGGTGCACAGACAAGCAGCATGTAGATGAAGGGGTGCACAGACAAGCAGCATGTAGATGAAGGGGTGCAGGAATAACCAGCAGAAAGATGAAGGGGTGCACAGACAAGCAGCATGTAGATGAAGGGGTGCACAGACAAGCAGCATGTAGATGAAGGGGTGCACAGACAAGCAGCATGTAGATAAAGGGGTGCAGGAATTAGCAGCAGGTAGATAAAGTGGTGCAGGAATAAGCAGCAGGTAGATAAAGTGGTGCAGGAATAAGCAGCAGGTAGATAAAGTGGTGCAGGAATAAGCAGCAGGTAGATAAAGTGGTGCAGGAATAAGCAGCAGGTAGATAAAGTGGTGCAGGAATAAGCAGCAGGTGGATAAAGTGGTGCAGGAATAAGCAGCAGGTACAAAAAAGAGGTTTACGGATAAGCAGCAGGTAGATAAAAGTGGTGCAGGGATAAGCAGCAGGTAGAAAAAAAAGGTTTAGGGATAAGCAGCAGGTAGATAAAGGGGTGCAGGAATAAGCAGCAGGTAGATAAAGTGGTGCAGGAATAAGCAGCAGGTGGATAAAGTGGTGCAGGAATAAGCAGCAGGTAGATAAAGGGGTGCAGGAATAAGCAGCAGGTAGATAAAGTGGTGCAGGAATAAGCAGCAGGTGGATAAAGTGGTGCAGGAATAAGCAGCAGGTGGATAAAGTGGTGCAGGAATAAGCAGCAGGTAGATAAAGTGGTGCAGGAATAAGCAGCAGGTAGATAAAGTGGTGCAGGAATAAGCAGCAGGTAGATAAAGTGGTGCAGGAATAAGCAGCAGGTAGATAAAGTGGTGCAGGAATAAGCAGCAGGTAGATAAAGTGGTGCAGGAATAAGCAACAGGTGGACAAAGTGGTGCAGGAATAAGCAGCAGGTAGATAAAGTGGTGCAGGAATAAGCAGCAGGTGGATAAAGTGGTGCAGGAATAAGCAGCAGGTAGAAAAAAGAGGTTTACGGATAAGCAGCAGGTAGATAAAAGTGGTGCAGGGATAAGCAGCAGGTAGAAAAAAAAGGTTTAGGGATAAGCAGCAGGTAGATAAAGGGGTGCAGGAATAAGCAGCAGGTAGATAAAGTGGTGCAGGAATAAGCAGCAGGTGGATAAAGTGGTGCAGGAATAAGCAGCAGGTAGATAAAGGGGTGCAGGAATAAGCAGCAGGTAGATAAAGTGGTGCAGGAATAAGCAGCAGGTGGATAAAGTGGTGCAGGAATAAGCAGCAGGTGGATAAAGTGGTGCAGGAATAAGCAGCAGGTAGATAAAGTGGTGCAGGAATAAGCAGCAGGTAGAAAAAAAAGGTTTACGGATAAGCAGCAGGTAGATAAAGGGGTGCAGGAATAAGCAGCAGGTAGATAAATCAGTGCAGGAATAAGCAGCAGGTGGATAAAGTGGTGCAGGAATAAGCAGCAGGTAGATAAAGTGGTGCAGGGATAAGCAGCAGGTAGAAAAAAGAGGTTTACGGATAAGCAGCAGGTAGATAAAAGTGGTGCAGGAATAAGCAGCAGGTAGATAAAAGGGTTTAGGGATAAGCAGCAGGTAGATAAAGGGGTGCAGGAATAAGCAGCAGGTAGATAAAGTGGTGCAGGGATAAGCAGCAGGTAGAAAAAAAAGGTTTAGGGATAAGCAGCAGGTAGATAAAGTGGTGCAGGAATAAGCAGCAGGTAGATAAAGTGGTGCAGGAATAAGCAGCAGGTAGATAAAAGGGTTTAGGGATAAGCAGCAGGTAGATAAAGGGGTGCAGGAATAAGCGGCAGGTAGATAAAAGGGTTTAGGGATAAGCAGCATGTAGATAAAGTGGTGCAGGAATAAGTAGCAGGTAGATAAAAGGGTTTAGGGATAAGCAGCAGGTAGATAAAGGGGTGCAGGAATAAGCGGCAGGTAGATAAAAGGGTTTAGGTATAAGCAGCAGGTAGATAAAGGGGTGCAGGAATAAGCAGCAGGTAGATAAAGGGGTGCAGGAATAAGCGGCAGGTAGATAAAGGGGTGCAGGAATAAGCGGCAGGTAGAAAAAAAAGGTTTAGGGATAAGCAGCAGGTAGATAAAGGGGTGCAGGAATAAGCAGCAGGTAGATAAAGTGGTGCAGGAATAAGCAGCAGGTGGATAAAGTGGTGCAGGAATAAGCAGCAGGTAGATAAAGGGGTGCAGGAATAAGCAGCAGGTAGATAAAGTGGTGCAGGAATAAGCAGCAGGTGGATAAAGTGGTGCAGGAATAAGCAGCAGGTAGATAAAGGGGTGCAGGAATAAGCAGCAGGTAGATAAAGTGGTGCAGGAATAAGCAGCAGGTGGATAAAGTGGTGCAGGAATAAGCAGCAGGTAGAAAAAAAAGTTTACGGATAAGCAGCAGGTAGATAAAGGGGTGCAGGAATAAGCAGCAGGTAGATAAAGTGGTGCAGGAATAAGCAGCAGGTAGATAAAGTGGTGCAGGAATAAGCAACAGGTGGATAAAGTGGTGCAGGAATAAGCAGCAGGTAGATAAAGTGGTGCAGGAATAAGCAGCAGGTGGATAAAGTGGTGCAGGAATAAGCAGCAGGTAGAAAAAAGAGGTTTACGGATAAGCAGCAGGTAGATAAAAGTGGTGCAGGGATAAGCAGCAGGTAGAAAAAAAAGGTTTAGGGATAAGCAGCAGGTAGATAAAGGGGTGCAGGAATAAGCAGCAGGTAGATAAAGTGGTGCAGGAATAAGCAGCAGGTGGATAAAGTGGTGCAGGAATAAGCAGCAGGTAGATAAAGGGGTGCAGGAATAAGCAGCAGGTAGATAAAGTGGTGCAGGAATAAGCAGCAGGTGGATAAAGTGGTGCAGGAATAAGCAGCAGGTGGATAAAGTGGTGCAGGAATAAGCAGCAGGTAGATAAAGTGGTGCAGGAATAAGCAGCAGGTAGAAAAAAAAGTTTACGGATAAGCAGCAGGTAGATAAAGGGGTGCAGGAATAAGCAGCAGGTAGATAAATCAGTGCAGGAATAAGCAGCAGGTGGATAAAGTGGTGCAGGAATAAGCAGCAGGTAGATAAAGTGGTGCAGGGATAAGCAGCAGGTAGAAAAAAGAGGTTTACGGATAAGCAGCAGGTAGATAAAAGTGGTGCAGGAATAAGCAGCAGGTAGATAAAAGGGTTTAGGGATAAGCAGCAGGTAGATAAAGGGGTGCAGGAATAAGCAGCAGGTAGATAAAGTGGTGCAGGGATAAGCAGCAGGTAGAAAAAAAAGGTTTAGGGATAAGCAGCAGGTAGATAAAGTGGTGCAGGAATAAGCAGCAGGTGGATAATGTGGTGCAGGAATAAGCAGCAGGTAGATAAAAGGGTTTAGGGATAAGCAGCAGGTAGATAAAGGGGTGCAGGAATAAGCGGCAGGTAGATAAAAGGGTTTAGGGATAAGCAGCAGGTAGATAAAGTGGTGCAGGAATAAGCAGCAGGTAGATAAAAGGGTTTAGGGATAAGCAGCAGGTAGATAAAGGGGTGCAGGAATAAGCGGCAGGTAGATAAAAGGGTTTAGGTATAAGCAGCAGGTAGATAAAGGGGTGCAGGAATAAGCAGCAGGTAGATAAAGGGGTGCAGGAATAAGCGGCAGGTAGATAAAGGGGTGCAGGAATAAGCGGCAGGTAGATAAAGTGGTGCAGGAATAAGCGGCAGGTAGATTAAGTGGTGCAGGGACAAGCAGCAGGTAAGCAGGTAGAAAAATGGGTGCAGGGACAAGCAGCAGGTAGATAAAAGAAGTGAGGGATAAGCAGCAGATAGATAAAGGGGTGCAGGAATAAGCAGCAGGTAGATAAAGGGGAGCAGGGATAAGCAGCAGGTAGATAAAGGGGAGCAGGGATAAGCAGCAGGTAGATAAAAGGATTGCAGGGATAAATATCAGGTAGATAAAGGGGTGCAAAAATATGCAGCAGGTAGATAAAGGGGCGCAAGCATAAGCAGCATGTAGATCAAGGGGTGCAGGGATAAGCAGCAGGTAGATAAAAGGGGTGCAGGGATAAGCAGCAGGTAGATATAGGGGTACAGGGATAAGCAGCAGGTAGATATAGGGGTACAGGGATAAGCAGCAGGTAGATTAAGAGGTGCCGGAATAAGCAGCAGGTAGATTAAGAGGTGATTAAAGGTAGATTAAAGAGTGCTGATATAATCAGCAAGAATATTTAAAAAGATAGATAATCCCTTTATTACCCATTCCCCAGTTTTGCATAACCAGCATTGTTACATTACTCTACTTTTACCTATGTGATTACCTGTATCTAAGCCTCTGCAGTTTGCCCCTTATCGCAGTGCTTTTTACAGTTTTGCAATTTAGCCAATCAGTGCTGATTCTTGCAAAACCATGATCTTTCTTCAATGGTAAGTGAGCACAATGTTATGTATAGGGCACACATGAACTAGCACTGTCTAGCTGTTGTGCAAGATTTAAAAAGCACTGAAATAAGGGGCACCCTGCTGGGGTTTAGAAACAGGCAAACTTAGAGGTTATAAAGTATTTTAATATAACAGTGTGTGCGTAAGTGCAGTACATTAAGATACAGAAGGAGTTGGTCTTATTCAGCGCAGGAACTCCTTTTATTTATTTATTTATTTATTTTTAAATTGAGTTTTATCTCCCTTTACATTTTGGTACAGAGGTACAGTTATATTTAATAAGATAATGATATATTAATAGTGTTATGTTTGCATGAACCAATTATATCTCTAGGATCATATGAGCACAAACGTTAAAGATAATATGTATGTCAAATATGGGATCTCATAGGGCCAGTGTAACAAACAGCAAACCGCTTGCCTGTCTGAGCAAACGTCTTCTCAGTTTCAGGTAGAGTGCTGTTGTTTCAAATGTAACAAACTGCAATCAATGGCTGAGTGGCTCAGCTCACCATAAGCCCTTACTGATGCACTAACATTAACACAGTGTTTCAACAGAGGCCAGGGGTAAGAGAGCAACAGGATTATAAACTTAGAGGCTGAACTCTCTCAAGCACTTTAATCAGCTCCTAGAATACAAACAACAATGAAGTACTAGGAAGTATCTAATATATGTTGGCTATGCAAAACCGGGGAATGGGTAATAAATCTTTTTAAACAATAAAGATTCTGGAGTAGACTGTCCCTTTAATGCAGATCTTCTGATAACAGAGGTATCCAGGGTAAATGTCAGACAGTCTGTGTCAAGGCCTCACAGGGAACAGCAGTACAAATCATTAAACAAACGCAAACAAGTCCACAAACAAGCTAAATTCATATAGCAAGTCAGTTCAAACAAAGGGTTAAACAGAAACAAAGGCAGGGAAAGCAGAAGTCAAACAGAATATAGTAGAATATAGTAGCAAGTAGTAATTTGCAGAGGTAAACTCAATACACAAGCAACCACATGCTACAAACACAGAGCTAATATAGACTATGGCAATTAAGGCCTAATTAATCTTCTAGGCCTCCTTAAAGGTATACAGTATGCCTAACTGCAGCAGGGACAGAAATCACTCTTTTAGCCAAGTGCCTGTTATGACAGAGCCCCCCCTCAAGCGAATCCTCAGGGTGCACCTACATGGCCTGGATGGCTGAGCTCTATGAAAAGATGCCACCAAACTTAGAGCATGGTTGTTATTTTCAGGCTCCCATGAATCATCTTCCAGACCATAGACCTTCCGCCAGACCAGATATTCCAAATGCCCCAGGAAATACGAGAATCCAAAATCTTTTGGACTTTATACTCATCCACACTATTAACTAACACCGGATCCGGAGGAGGGGAAGTCCTGCGCTGACCAAGTTTCAAAAGGGACACGTGAAATACAGGGGGAATTTTGAAAGAAGGTGGCCATTTAAGTTGAATTGCTACTGGGCTCACCAAACTCAATCTTAAAAGAACCCACAAAGCAGGGACCTAATTTTTTAGAAGGACACTGCAGCTTTAAGTTAGTAGTAGCCAACCAAACCAACCTGAAACAGCAGATTTCAACTAATCTGCATAGTGCTTTTGTTTCCTGAGCACCACATAAAGCTAACTAAACTTTTTCAAAATTGCTCTGAATGACAGTCAGTCTCTCAGTTAAAGAGGGTATGGGTTAACGGAAGTCAAGCCTGGGAGAGGTGCAAATCATGATTTACAAAAAACAGAGATTTTCTGAGGTGACTGCAAACTATTATTATAAGCAAATTCAGCAGTTGAAAATAAATCGAAACCAATCGTCCTGCAAAAAATGAAGTATAACAAAGCAAATATTGCTCAATAATCTGATTTGTTCTATCTGTCTGGCCATTTGATTGTAGATGATAACCAGAAGAAAGATAACTAAACATTTACAAAGATTCAAAAAAATGTTTCCAAAATTGAGATGTAAATTGTACACCCCTGTCCAAACACACCACTGTGAAGAAAAGTGTATCTAAAATAGTATATTGCAGTCTCTCTAGCTGACGGAAGAGATGCTACCTGCACAATAAGGCAATTAAAAATCTGGGCCATCTCTGCTGATTTCATTTTATGGGGCCAATTTATTAAGGTCTTAGAGGCTCCATTTATCTTTCATATACCATTAACCTTCAAACCTGTCACTTGACAAACCCACCATTACACCAACCTTGCCATTATGGCGACACCTGAAATAAATACACTGACACCAGAGTTTGGCTAAATATGGAAAGGTCACGTTTAATAATTTAATTAAATTTCTTATTGGGTAATAACATACCCCAAATCAAATTCAACAACACAAAATGCACCAGCATTTGAACATGAACTTGGATCCCACGTGTCGGGGGGAGGACCACAAAACCCCCCCTGTGGCAGAGCAAGAGGGGGAGGAGAGAACCTGCAGCATAGACCAACCATTAGTTAGACCACCGAATCACGACTTAGGCTGGGTATGCTACAGGATCCCCTCCACCCCTCATATGCCCTGCCTACGTGCCAGATCCCAATTTCACCGCAAACCTTCAACATTCTATCTCAGATTCACGGTATATGTATAGCCGCATTTTTTATCTTATCGCTGTCCGCTAGCGTAGACCACTCGAGTCACCTACTAGCGTCCAGCTAATGCTTCTTTCATTCCCCTTATTAGGGAGCACGGGCGATCTTACTGCGATCCAACTAAGTAGCTAACATCCTGCCCATAACCGTGCCAAAGTATTTTCGCATCTCTCGTTGTGACCTCTCCGGGTAGTTGCTTTTACTTGCTCTTTCGAATCTAGGGAGGGCGGGAGGGAAACAAAAAAGGTTAGTAAAGATTCGCTTCCTGTTTTCTTGCACCTATATACTTCTTCCCCACCCCCTACCTGCTATCTCTGTAAGTCCCTCCTCTGTTCCTTATCTATCTCTCTCCCTATTCTTCTAACTTTCTACCCCCCTTCTCCCCCATCTATTCCAGCCAGGAGCCCATCCCTTATGACGCTCCTGTCATAGTCATTCCTTCTGCTTATTTAAGAGCTGAATGTCCCTGAATGCTTCTGTTTCCACGCGAGCCTTCAGGCTCGCCTGAAACAGGAGTTAGAAAACAGCGGTTTTAAGACCGATGCTCCTTAACTCGTATGCCTCCTCTGAGGCTGCAGACATCAATTCGCCTGATCTCATTTGATCGGGTTGATTGACACCCCCTGCTAGCAGTCAATTGGCCGCAAATCTGCAGGGGGCGGTATTGCACAAGCAGCTCACCAGAACTGCTTGTGCAATGTTATCTCTGTAAGTCCCTCACCTGTTCCTTATCTATCTCTCTCCCTATTCTTCTTTTAACTTTCTACCCCCCTTCTCCCCTATCTATTCCAGCCAGTAGCACCATCCCTTATGACGCGCCTGTCATTGTCATTCCTTCTGCTTATTTAAAGGGACACTGTACCCAAAAAATTTATTTTGTGATTCAGATTGAGCATGACATTTTAAGCAAATTTCGAATTTACTCCTATTATCAAAGTGTCTTCATTCTCTTGGTATCTTTATTTGAAATGCAAGAATGTAAGTTTAGATGCCGGCCCATTTTTGGTGAACAACCTGGGTTGTCCTTGCTGATTGGTGGATAAATTCATCCACCAATAAAAAAGTGCTGTCCAGAGTACTGGAACCAAAAAAAAGCTTAGATGCCTTCTTTTTCAAATAATGATAGCAAGAGAATGAAGAAAAATTGATAATAGGAGTAAATTAGAAAGTTGCTTAAAATTGCATGCTCTTTATGAATTACAAAAGAAAAAAATTGGGTTCAGTGTCCCTTTAAGGTCTTAGAGGCTCCATTTATCTTTCATATACCATTAACTTTCAAACCTGTCACTTGACAAACCCACCATTACACCAACCTTGCCATTATGGCGACACCTGAAATAAATACACTGACACCAGAGTTTGGCTAAATATGGAAAGGTCACGTTTAACAATTTAAATTGTTTCTTATTGGGTAATAACATACCCCAAATCAAATTCAACGACACAAAATACACCAGCATTAGAACATGAACTTGGATCCCACGTGTCGGGGGGAGGACCACAAAACCCCCCTGTGGCAGAGCAAGAGGGGGAGGAGAGAACCTGCAGCATAGACCAACCATTAGTTAGACCACCGAATCACGACTTAGGCTGGGTATGCTACAGGATCCCCTCCACCCCTCATATGCCCCGCCTGCATGCTAGATCTCAATTTCACCGCCAACAAAGAATACTCTTTCCGCCAATAACCACTTAGCCTTTCCCGTGACCTTTCCTTATCTTTATCATATTATCCTCCACTATCCTCCTGATGTCCTCCAGGAACTGGTCATTACCCGCTTTGTTTAGGTGAACTCCGTCCTGTCTGAATATCTCCACCCTTTTTGCTGCTATTAACGGATGCCCCAGCACTAGACCTCCTATGTCCCTCAGTGCCCTGGTCACTACCTGATTAATTTTTCTTTTAGATCTATAGCCCGCCCTTTGTGTGTCTGTATTCCTTCAGAACAATCTTCAGATCATGTTTTGATAAGGACGAGAAAATCATTCTTTTAGACGCTATTATCGCAGCCATTCAACCTGATGTAGGACTTGTATGCCGCAGATTTCCATCTCCCCATATTTTGAATCTGGTCAGCGAGCACCCGCTGCGCTTGCCGTGCTGGTTGCTGCCCCGATTCTAAATGAATGCAGAGCAAAATAAGCATTTATCCAACCTAGTCTCTTCACCACCCGCTCTAGCACCTTCCGAGGAAAAAGCCAATGAAAATGCCTCTTTGAATACCAGTGCCTCGTCCTTATCAAAACATACCTCCTTAAGCACCTCTATCATCTCCACAAGTCTATCTTCTGTTATAGGTTCTCTTTTGTCCTTTCCTTTCATTTCTCCTGCGTCCCAACCCCTTACTACCTTCCTCACCACAAATCTCCTTGTTAAATCCTTTTTCCCGTGTAGCTGTGCGAAATACGCCACCCCTGCCAGTACTGTACCTAGCTGTCCTTTCTTCATACCATCCTGCTTTAATACCCATAGCCATTCAAAAAAACTGTTTTCTTCGCTCTGTCCTACAGTCATACTAAATTCGCACCACTGTTCCCAATACTTCCTGTATACCGCCCATGTTTTTGCACCACCGACTTCTCAACCATTTCCCTGGTTCCATCTATTTACTGCCAATCTGCCAAAGAGAAACAGGGCAGGCATCACCTTTCTTTCTTGCTCCTGGAGCAACTTTCCTAAATATATCCCACTTAAAACGTGACAATCGGCCACAACGTTTCTATACCCTGGTATATGCTGAGCTTTGAAACAGATATTATGCTTAAGGCACTTCAAGACTAGGGGGCATATCTATCAAGCTCCGGATAGAGCTTGAGGCGCCGTGTTTCTGGCAAGCCTGCAGGCTAGCCAGAAACACCAGTTATGAAGCAGCAGTCTAAAGACCGCTACTCCATAACCTGTCCTCCTGCTCTGAGCAGGCGGACAGACATCACCGCAATTCAACCTGGTGGAGTACGATCGGGTTGATTGACACCCCCCTGCTGGCGGACGATTGGCTGTGATTCTGCAGGGGGCGGCGTTGCACCAGCAGCTCTTGTGAGCTACTGGTGCAATACTGAATACGGAGAGCGTATTGCTCTCCGTATTCAGCGAGGTCTGGCGGACCTGTTCCGCACTGTCGGATCAGGTCCGCCAGACTTTGATAAATAGAGGCCTAGATATCTCAGATATTTAATTATCGGGCCAGTGGATGATGATAAATTATTCATTACATCAACTACCGCTTTATTATCAGACCAGCATATTATTCTTTTGTTCTCCAATATATGGCCCCATAATTCTATTGCCATTATAATGGGAAATAACTATAGCAGAGTCAGGTTCCTTTCCCAGCCTTTCTCCTTCCAATCATTGGGCCATTCACCCACGCTTCATCTACCCTGCAAATAAGCCCCAAAACCAATACTGCCTGCTGCGTCCATGTACAACTCTTATTCCTCTACTCACTTCACCTCCTCCCATATCCTGACTCCATTAAATTAATTTTAAAATGAATCCCATACCCTGAGATCTTCCTTCATTTCTCTATTCACTCGAACCATATGCTCCGGCTGCTTAGCCCCTTTTGTTCCCATCTCCAACCTTCTTTTGAATAACCTGCCCACTGGTATCACCCTACATGCAAAATTTAGGACCCCCTGCAGCCTCTGCATCTCCCTGAGTGTCACTTTATTTCTCTTCAACATCCTCTTAATCATTTGTCTTGCTTTATCAATCCTATCAGCTGGCAGCTCGCACTGTCCTCTCTCTGAATCTATCATAATTCCCAGAAAAACAAGCCTTGTTCCTGGCCCTTCTGACTTTTCTTTTGCAACTGGCACCCCCAATTCTTTTAACATGAATTCCAACTCCTCTTTCCAACTTCTACATTCTACAGTGTCGGCCCTACCAACTACCAGAAATTCATATAAGTAGTGAGCCATATTCTCACACCCTATCCTTTTCGTAAACAACCAATGCAGAAAGGAGCTAAACTTTTCAAAAATTGAACAAGAAACCAAACACCCCATGGGTAAACACTTATCTATATAATAAAAACCATCAAACTTACAACCCATCAAATTAAAGCTGCTCGGGTTCAAAGGTAACAATCTAAAGTCGGTTTCCACATCAATCTTTGCCATCAAGGCTCCTTTCCCTAGTTGTTTCACTATATCCACCGCACTATCAAAGGATTGATATTGCACTGAGGAATCCAACTTATAAATTGCATCACAGACTGAACCCCCCTGGGGCAGGACAGGTGCTGTATCATCATGTATTTTCCTTTTTCTTTTTTAGGTACCACACCCAGGGGAGACACAATCAAATCCATGCAAGGCTTCTCCTTAAATGGTCCCATCATTCTACCCAGTTTCACTTCTTTCTCCAACTTCTCAGCCAACACCTCAGGAAATTCTGCTGCCGATTTTAGGTTTCTAGCCTGCATTATCCCCTTAACCTCTGTTCTAACTGGAAAAATAAAACCTTTGCGCAGACCATTTGTCAATAAATTTATTTCCTCTCTCCGCGGATACGCTGCTAAATCCCCAATAATTCTATCGGTTCTCAGCTGTGTTTTGGCCATTTCCTGCACTCCTGCCCAGTTACTGTTGCTACCGTGCCCTCGAAAGGAAAATGTATTGCTGGCACCAGCATTACCCCTTCTACAATCTACGCCTGGGTTAGCGGCCCCGCAGTATCTACACACGTGCTTGTATTTACATGCGTTCCCCCTATCGCATCATTTGTCATTGAACGCCCAACACTCCTTTACCTCTGTCCTAACTGATTTTGCCTGACCCATTGGTTTACCTGTTTGTACATCTGATACCTTCATTAATCTTGTCCACATATCTAGTATTTTTACTCGAAAATCTTTTCTTCCCTTCCCGCCTAATTGTAAGTTCCATTTCCTAAATTCCCTATCATATTCTTTCCAGACGAAACCGCTGTATGTCATATAGCACTCAGCTATCAAATGAATGTAGCGCAATACCCGTTTTTCTTTATCAGGGTTAGCTGTTATAAAGCATTCTGCATATATTAATATTCCCTTCACCCACTCTGGGAACATTTGCCTTGCCTTCCTCCCCTTAACTTCGTCCCCCCTGGACTTAAACGCCAATGCATCCCTAGTCTCTAATCTCGAAGACGTCTACATACCTGCCCTTCTGCGCTTTCCTTACCACTTTCGCCTTCAAATGCGTGGCAAGGGGTAAAAGTTTGGTCCCTGCTACTTCATCATCTAAATTTACCTCATTATCGCTGCTATCCCCTTCCTCTGATACCTATTTCACCACCCTTCTTTTCCCTTTCTTTGCATATATCCTTTTAACAATTTTTAATATTTTTCTATGGCCGTTACCATTACGCATATCATCCTCAGAATCAATTTCAGTAGAACTCTCGGAGGAATCCGAGACACTACTTCCACTATAATACATTTTCTTACCTTGTCTCTGCTGTTGCCTGGCAAAATCCTTTTGTCCTTCCTTGCCCACTGCTGCCATTATCTGCGATGTTGCACTGCATGCCCTCTGTCCCTTCTCTAAAATATCCACATTTGAATTAGCATCTTCCTCCCCCTTATAGTTTCTATGCAGCCCAGGCCGCTGGCCTGCCCTTGTGTTGCTGTGCAATTTTTCATTCATTCCCCTATAATCCCATCCCTCCTCCGCCGAATCCACCATCATGTATGTGTTGCCCTTAACGTCCCTGATTACCCTGGGGCACACTGACCTAACCCCCTCCTGTCTCACTCGTGTCTTGGACCTTTCGTCCCCTGACTCCCTATCATAAACCTCTAAATACCCTGGAGGCCCCATCTGGCGTGCCTGCGCACAAGCGTGATCTTTGAGCCAGGGAAGGAGGAGGGGGAACGCTGTGGTTATGCCCAAAAACATGGAGGGCACCCTCCTCCTCCATGGGTATGTGCCTCACAGATACGACCCGATCTTATTTTTTGCCACAAGCCCGCCCCCCGCCCCAGGTACTATGATTTGCTGCATGTTTGACAGCCCTCCCTGATTGAGATTTAGCCCTTTGTGGCGTGGCCCACATCTTACTCCCTGGGGATGTAACTCCTCTAACCTCCGGTTGGCCTTACCTGCCTCCTTGACCAAGGGGGATTTCTGGGCTAGATAAGCGATCTGTATCGCTAAACAACAAAAGTTCCCCCATACTCATACACGATGCGTCTGAAATGGCCCCCTCGTCTTCCCCCGGCACCCTATTGATACTCACAACTCCGGCGTCCAAATTCACTCTCTCTGGGGGTATTACCGTATCCACACAACCCGGGACCTTTTCCTGCTGCTTCTGACTCTCCTTCTGCTTTTTCTCCATCAGCTTCAGCCTCTTCTGTGCCCTCATCGCTCTTGTCCTATAGAGGGTCTGATCGTCGGTAAGAAAATGCTTGGGAATCCTCCTGCTTCTAGTCGACATCTTCAATCAACGTTTTCTGCAACACAGCTACAAACAGCACCTGGAAACAAAAAAGGTTAGTAATGATTCGCTTCCTGTTTTCTTGCACCTATATACCTCTTCCCCACCCCTACCTGCTATCTCTGTAAATCCCTCCTCTGTTCCTTATCTATCTCTCTCTCTATTCGTCTTCTAACTTTCTACCCCCCTTCTCCCCATCTATTCCAGCCAGGAGCCCATCCCTTATGACGCTCCTGTCATAGTCACTCCTTCTGCTTATTTAAGGGCTGAATGGCTCTGAATGCTTCTGTTTCCACACGAGCCTTCAGGCTCGCCGGAAACAGGAGTTAGAAATCAGCGGTTTTAAGACCTCTGCTCCTTAACTCGTATGCCTCCTCTGAGGCTGCAGACATCAATCCACCTGATCTCATTCGATCGGGTTGATTGACACCCCCTGCTAGCAGCCAATTGGACGCAAATCTGCAGGGGGCGGTATTGCACAAGCAGCTCACCAGAACTGCTTGTGCATTGTTAATGCCGACAGCGTATGCAGTTAGGCCTTCTTTAAGGTAAAGTATGCCTAACTGCAGCAGGAACAGAAATCACTCTTTTAGCCAAGTGTCTGTTATGACAGTTGGGTTACAAATGGAAGTAAAGATTTAACGTGCATGGGTTAGCGTGCATATCAGAAGTTGAAAGTAAATTGTTTGTGCACAAGCAAATCCCAACACGCGCTATCTTCAGGACTTTGGATATTGCATACTTCTTCTCTCCATAGGGGCATATCTATCAAGCTCCGGGTGGAGCTTGAGGCTCCGTGTTTCTGGTGAACCTGCATGCTCGCCAGAAACACCAGCTAAAGACCGCTGCTCCATAACCATGTCCGCCTGTTCTGAGCAGGCGGACAGACTTCGCCACAATTCAACCCAATCGAATACGATAGGGTTGATTGACACCCTCTGCTGGTAGAATCTGCAGGGGGCAGCGTTGTACCAGCAGCTCACAAGAGCTGCTGGTGCAATGCTGAATACGGAGAGCGTATTGCTCTCCACATTCAGCGAGGTCTGGCGGACCTGATCCGCACTGTCGGATCAGGTCTGCCAGACCTTTGATAAATATCCCCCATAGACTTCAATGAAGCGTGATTAAAAAAAACCAACTAACAATTATTGCTTGCGCTCTAACCCAAAACTGTGTAAGACCTACAGCGCTAAACCCAAAGGTAGTTATGATTATTTTACATTCCAATGTTCTTCACATAAAAGAAAATGTTCTTTACATTATATATATATATATATATATATATATATACAGATATATAGGAGTTTATATTTAAAAATACAAAGAACATTTTCTACTATGTCAAGAATATTGGAATGTAAAATATTTAGAGTAAATAAATAGTAAAACGCATTATAAAACATTAAAATTGATTAAAAACAATGTTTTTCTTATTTTAAGGTTTTTGAGTAGAAAGGAATCCAAATAAAGTGTGTGTGTATTTATTTAGACATCTATCAATATATATATATCGTTTAACCCTTATAAAAAGATTATATTAATGTTTATATAACTATTTTTTATCAAATAGTGTATATATGAGTGTAGCACTTTATTTTAATGTATTTATGTTGTGTTTAATGCACATTTATTGTATCCCTTACTCTTTATGCTAAGGGGTATATTTATGAAGCAGCTTGTGCTGCTGTTTCCGCGTGAGCCTTCTGGCTCACCGGAAACATAAGTTAAGAAGCAGCGGTCATAGGAGGTGGCGGACTGCAATCATCCCGATCTGATATGTGCAGGGGGCGGCATTGCACAAGCACTTCACCAGAAATACTTGTGCAATGTTAAATGCCGACAGCGTTTGCTGTCGGCATTAAGCGATGTTGGACGGACTTGATCCGCTACAGCGGGATCATGTCCGCCTAACATTTGATAAATCAACAAGTACAAATTTAGTTTGTGCTCGAGTGAACACGTTTACTTGCAACTTGTAATTTGCGTGCAAGTTAAAGCAGTTGTGATATTGCTTATAGCGAATCATACTAACAATAGCGCGTCACTTGTAATGTAACCCATAGTTGTGTAGAACCAATATTGGCAGATAAAGAGGCTTAGTTTCATCTCTTCTCTTTTACCAAAACTGGTGTATAGCATTTTCTTACCAAATTTGCCACTCTGGGAAAGAAGATTTTCCTTTTTCAATTCTGGGTTTTTTAATTGGAAGGAATTAGTTTTGGAAGAGAGAGAGAGAGAGCGAGAGAGAGAGAGAGAGAAGAGAGAGAGAGAGAAGAGAGAGACTTTTATTCCCTTTCCTCTCAAATTATATTTAATGGATTACTCCATTGACAAGTTATGTGGCAGGTTAGTTTTTTTTAATGTTAAGCATCAGACTGCAGGTTTGTACTAAAGCCAAGACGTTGCAATTTTTCACTATTACCTCACTCTCTGGGAGAGTATGGATTCAAATTTATTTGTGTGAATCATTCATGGTTCGAGCAGGAAATGTGTATGTCTATTTAGATTAGGGAGTAGATGACTCACTGGTACGCACGTATAATATGGTTACAGTACATGGCAATTTATCTATTTACCTATCTATATGTCTATCTATAATCTATATATCTATCTGTTTGTTGTTCCATCTATCTGCATTATATATATATATATAGAACATATATAGAACATATATATTTATATTTTTCCACTTATTTTTCAAAGGGTTTGTATTTTTATTTTTGCTCTTTACCAAGTAACATACATAATATCCCTCAATCAGCTGTAATCAACAAGGAACAGATAAAATGAAGTTACGTAACAAACACATTTGTTTTTAAATGTATGGAGAGATAGCAGCATGCTATCATTTAATAAACCCAATGTTTCATGTCATAGAAATGGATAATGGTTCACTGAGAGCAATCTATTTAAGTATATTCTTTAATAATTTATATTTTAAAATAGGACAGCATATTAATCGCCCTTTAAACCCCCAAGAAGATTAAGCATGTGTGTATTTGCATGTATAGTAATATATAGTCTGCCTAGTTTTCCATTATTTGGAACATAACAAAAGAAATCTTTCTGCCTTGCAGATGCTCTCCACTGTATTGACTATGAGCAATGCAAATCTTCCCACTTATCTCTGCCTTTCCTTCTTCCCCTCCTCTCTATCTCCCTTCCCTGCTCTCTCTGTCTTTTTTTGTAGGATCCTTCTATAAGAGTGACATTCCGATCAGTAATGAGTGCTTTCCAATAAATATCTGTTTTTATGCTGATAATTATGCCCTTATCATGTTAAGGAAATGGAACAATGCGATACCCTGGGACAAAGCTCTCAGACGCTTATCAGATCACTTGCTTTGCTCTAGAGGTAGCAACATATTGTGGCAATGATTGGAGGGTGTACGAGTCTGTGTCTGTGCAGTGGGAGCACCATGTTATTGATGCACAGATACATAGAATTCAATACTATTGTTACTTACACCTCATTTAATCTGGGCTACATTAGGGAGTTTATCAATTTGCAAGAAGGGATCATGTTTCACAGAAAAAAGAGAGAGGACTATAGCAAACAAACATCTATTAATAGAAGCTGGAAAACTATGGACAACATTATACAGTGTGATGAAAGGAAAAGACAGTAAATTCACAATCAGGGCTTCCCACTGAGGTGATGAGGTTAAACCAGTCCTGAAAGTACATTATGTTTAGTTAGGTCACTACCTTATATAAGAGAAGGTCGATGATAAGTGAGAGTGCAATTTATTGACCCAGTTTAGATTTCCCATTTTTTTCCATTGTTGAAATAAAACATGAGTAGTAAGTAGCATTATTAATCTGCAGCTCTATAGAAAGCACATCTGCACTGGACTGCACTGGACTGGACTGGACTGGACTGCACTGGACTGGACTGGACTGCACTGCACTGGACTGGACTGGACTGTACTGCACTGGACTGGACGGTCTGGTTGAGGTGAACTATTTCTGTCAAAGAAAATTCTTCTGCTAATGTTCCAAATACAGTTTCACCCAAAAATATGTCACTATGGTCTTGACATTGGAGTTTTGTAATGAAGAGTTCCAACAGTGGTGGTTCTACAGCACCCTTAGTCAATGTTGTACAACCCCCAATTCTCAAAGGTGACAGCACCCATAGATTTTCAAGACAGCACCTTTTAACATGTCCTTTGTTCTATCAGGACAAGTAAAGCAGTACATTTGTCCAATGGGCATTTAAAGAGGCATTGAAATCAAAATATAATAATTTAATTCCCCATAAATAAATTATCTGATGGAATTTATATATATTCATATGGATTGTTGATGTCTCACACTCTATAGAAAGCTACAAATCACCTGACCCAGCTTTGTTTACTACAAACAGTGAGAACAAAGCAAATACTCATTTACTGTTCTTAAAGGGACATAATACCCAAATGTTTAAACACTTGAAAGTGATGCAGTATAGCTGTAAAAAGCGGACTAGAAAATATCACCTGAACATATCTATGTAAAATAGAAAGATATATTACCTCAATAGTTTCTCAGTAGCCACATCTCATTGTAAAAGACTTCTAAGCATCAAATCAGTATGTCTGTTCAGGGACAGCTAAGGGGTTGAGCCTCGTGCACTCTCATCTTATTTCCCTATTCAGTGTAAGGAAGTTTACAATGAAATCTCATGAGAGTTAAGTGAAATCTCATGAGATCACAGTAAAAGAGTCCATGACCTCAGCACTGCTGAGGCTGATTGGCTGCTGTTCATTTCATCATTTTTATTTTTTTTACCTGCAGCTGGGCTGCAGTTGAGTATAACTTTTTACACAGAATTTAATCTGCTGAGCTGAGGAAATTGTGAGGTAAAGTATTTTCCTGTATTACATAGAAATGCTCAGGTGATATTTTCCTGTCAGCTTTTTACAGTTATACTGCATCAGTTTCAAGTGATTTAGCATATGAGTATTATGTCCCTTTAAATGGCCACAATCAAAGGAGATACGATATGCTACAGGCAATTTTGTAGCATTCTTGGTTAACAATTGTTTCTACATGGGACAGGCACATTTTTACAGCAAAAGCAAGGAATCTTAAAGTGAAAGGCAGCAAAATAAAGATTCAGTGTATATTGCAATTTTGTCCTATTTTATAAATTGGTAATTTAGTTATGAGTATTATATAATTAAAAAAAAGAGTCAGGGATATTATTAGGAAGTGATAATTCACTAATCAGTACCCCTGCCCACATGTGATATGTACATTAGTGGCAACCCCTGTTACTATTAGTTGTCTAGAACTTCCACTGACTTCAAAAGACATTACGTTTGGAGAGCTGATCTAGCAGAGTACAAAGCAATAATCTACATAATTCAAAAATATTGCATTAAAAAACTACAATCACTGAAAGAAAAGAGTTTGTGGCACATGGCAGGAGCTACAGTGGTGTGTGCTTGTGCAGCATTAATCTACATAAGATCAACTGTGTCCCTCTGTGGTCGTATTGATTCTCATTAAATAACTATTTATTACATTTGTATTTTTAACCCTTTGAGGTGCTAATGATGGCTCTGAGCCGTCACAGAGTTTCTCACTGAGCACTCTCCCACCTTAAGGGAGATCTGGGGGCTCCTTACTGCTCCTACCCCGGTGATCGTGCCTGTAGAGTGACAGGCATCGCCGGGGCTTCACGTGATGCACGGTGACATCATGCGCAATTACGTGATGACATCACCGCGCAACTTTATTTATACTTAACAATGTTAAGTATAGGAGGAGGGGGCATGCTGCTTAGAAGCCTGTATCTCAGGCATCTAAGCAGCTACAGACCCCCAAGACCCACTGTTGGAAAGGCAATCGCTTAACCTTTCCACAGTGTAAGTCTTCAAAAAAATGTAAAAAAAAAAATATTAGCACCCAGGTGGGAAATGGCTTAGCAGCCAATGGGTTAAACTTCGCACATAATGCTGATAAATGTAATATTGTAGCACATTGTTGGGGCACAGCTATTATACAGTATGTGCAAAAGTGCAGCAATTCCGTGTAGACTTCCACATATCAAAATAAGGTGCATAATAAGTATATAACATTTGAGTAAAGTATTTAAAGGGGCATTGTATGGTAAAAATGTAATCTTTTATTTCATTAGATCTTTTGTAAATGAAGCAAATAAAACAATTCATTCAACTTAGGTGCTTTTAGGGTTAATTTTAAAAGCAATTCTAATATTGCTATTGGGTAGATCACAATACTTTAGACAAATGTATCTAAAAAACACTATTAAAGTCTATGGAGATTTTTGTAGATAAATGATTTGATAAGTTTTGAGCTGTGATAGACCCCTGAATTGGTAAAACTGCTTTTATATATGATATCTATGGGTCGTTAACATTTTTTGTTGTTGCTTTTAATCAGACAAATGTGTTAATACATGGGCTTTAATGTAATTAAAGGAATATGAAACCCACATTTTTTCTTTTTTTTATACAGATAGAGCACTGGTTTTCAAACCTGTTCTCAGGCCTCCCTAACAGATCAGTTTTTGAGGATATCTGAAATGGAGCACAGGTGAAATAATTAGCTGGTTAGTAAACATGGTTATTAACCTGCTCTCAATAAATGTAATCCTGAAAATCTGGCCTGTTAGGGTCACGTGGCCTGAAGACAGGTTTGAAAACCAATGAGATAGAGCATGTGATTTTAAACACATTTCTAATTTACTTCTATTATCAATGTTTCTTTGTTCTCTTCTTATCTTTTGTTGGAAAGCCGGGACGTAAGCTTAGGAGCCAGCTCATTACTGGAGCACTGTATGGCAGCAGTTTTGCAAGAATTTTATCCATTTGCAAGAGCACTAGATGGCAGCACTATATCCTGTCATGTAGTGCTCCAGATGCCTACCTAGGTATCTCTTCAACACAGAGGGGCATATGTATCAAGCTCCGTATGGAGCTTGATGCCCCGTGTTTCTGGCAAGCCTGTAGGCCTGCCAGAAACAGCAGTTATGAAGCAGCGTTCACAAAGACCGCTGCTCTATAACCTGTCCGCCTGCTCAGAGCAGGCGGACAGACATCGCCGGAAATCATCGCCGGAAATCAACCCGATCGAGTACGATCGGGTTGATTGACACCCTCCATTGGCCGCGAGTCTGCAGGGGGCGGCGTTGCACCAGCAGCTCTTGTGAGCTGCTGGTGCAATGCTGAATACGGCAAGCGTATTGCTCGCCGTATTCAGTGAGGTCTGACGGACCTGATCCGCACTGTCAGATCAGGTCCGACAGACCTTGATAAATAGAAGCCAGAATGTCATGGGAGTAAAGCAAATTAGATAATAGAAGTAAATTGGGAACTTTTTAATATGGTCTGCTCTGTCTGAATCACAAAAGAAAAATGTTTGGGTTTTATTGTACCTTATAGAAGCTGACATTAATTAAAGGGACAGTCTACACCAGAATTTTTATTGTTTAAAAAGATAGATAATCCCTTTATTACCCATTCCCCAGTTTTGCATAACCAACACAGTTATAATAATATACTTTTAACCTCTGGGATTATCTTGTATCTAAGCCTCTGCTAACTGCCCCTTTATTTCAGTTCTTTGAGAGACTTGCAGTTTAGCCAATCAGTGCATGCTCCCAGATAACTTCACGTGCACGAGCACAGTGTTATCTATATGAAATACGTGAACTAACACCCTCGAGTGGTGAAAAACTGTTAAAATGCATTCTGAAAAGAGGTGGCCTTCAAGGTCTAAGAAATTAGCATATGAACCTCCTAGGTTAAGCTTTCAACTAAGAATACCAAGAGAACAAAGCAAAATTGGTGCTAAAAGTACATTTTAAAATTGTTTAAAATTACATAACCTATCTGAATCATAAAAGTTTATTTTGGCCTAAATTATCCCTTTAAATTGATTTTAGCTGTGTAGTGGATTAGAGACACAGGGTTAGACAGGCTACACATAATAAAGAGGGAAAATGTTTTATTGTTTTAATTAAATAAATTAAATTACATTTGAAAAATAAATTAAATAAATAAAGAGAGTTAGAGTCATAAAGTTTGATAGAACAAGAGGATGATGTAGAAAGTGAATCTGATTTTAGTGTGAGGAGGGTAAAAAGTACAAGTGAACAAATGAGAGGCAAGAGGAATACGTCACAAGAGAGGGGAAGAGAAAGCAAAAAGCATACAACTCAACAGACATGAGCTGGGAAGGTGCCACTAGGGCAGAGACAGTGAAAGATGAAGAGACAGCTCAAAAATTTGGATTCTATATGACCCCAAACTCCCTGAAAAGCATAGAGCCCCAGATTTAAACTAAACATTAATCCTTAATAGGTGATATAAGGCAATATTTATCATCACGCGTATGCCTCTATCGGTTATAGGCTTGCTCATTTGAGCCTGCAACCGATATTTATGATGCAGTGGTTTAAAATGCTGCTTTA
The DNA here is from genome assembly GCF_027579735.1 of Bombina bombina. Lineage (NCBI taxonomy): Eukaryota > Metazoa > Chordata > Amphibia > Anura > Bombinatoridae > Bombina > Bombina bombina. Next base: position 283,840,069 of record NC_069499.1, read on the forward strand.
TAAACCATCTCACCAACTTGGATTTAGGGGATAAAAATCACCCGGATTCATTCAACCAGTGTAATTGACAAGCCCTACTCTCAAGCGATTGGTTGTGCGAGGGTATGAGGGACAACATTGCACGAGTGTTTGCCCATGCTATGGTAAAAATGGGGAACATATGTGCTGCACAATCTGCGATGGAATACGGACAGGTTCACAACATGTGACTCCTGTCCGTTCAAAGATTAATAAATCTTGGCCATAATATATCCAAATTTAGTATCTCCTGCATTTAATACGAGAGTGAGTAATGTAAAAATAATTATTGTGGGTTTAAATGAGTGACAATATATGTAGTGAGTTCAAAAATGTTAATAGAGTGCTGTATAGTATTAGCAGCTATAGAGGTCTGAGAGTATTAGTTCTCAGCCAGCACGTAAGGCTTCAACTAACCCTAACACTAAATGAATGCATCATCAAATGGTTTACAGACATTAACTTTAGTGTCAATTCTAAATTATATTCTATACACACTTGATTTTAGAATTATTATCCTAAGAATAACAACCCTTACTTGATTATAACCATAAATTATTTTCTAACACTAGTTCTAAAAGATTTTATTGAACTAAACATAAATTAAATTTACATAGATAATGGTGATTAATTGGAGCCACACATGATGTGATCTATCCCAGGGATCCAACAATAGATATGCTAGCCAAGCACTGAAGAAGACAAACATCCCCTGTTCTAGCGCAAAACAAGGATACTGCAAATATAAACCACCTTAAAACTGATAAATCTATTTGAATTTATTGATAGGAATGGCAATGAGAAGGAGAGCACAGATCAGATAAAACTGTGGTATAAATAAGGGTTAACACTACCCATACAGATATTGTAACTATTACTTAGAAGAAGGATTCCCATAGCAAGTAACATGCAGTTTCCGGGATCAATGATTTTCTGTTCAAATTCTACTTCACAATATGTTGCAGTTTTCTTTGACATTTAGGGCTTGATTACGAGTGGAGCGCTGTACTAACTCCGCTAGAAGTAAGCGTTTGGCATTGCTCGTATTACAAGTTGAAAGTAAAAAGTTTTCACTTGCGCACTACTACCGATGTGCCCAAAAATATGAAGTTAGACTATTGTGAAGCATTAACGTATTCCCCATAGATTTCAATGGAGTGGAAAAGTAAAAAATAACCTGACATTCTTACTCGCGTGGAAACCCGATCGCATTTTCTCAAGTGCACTAACCCGACAGGAAATATAAATATTTCACATTCCATTGTTCTTCACATAGAAGAATATGTTTTATTTATTCATAAATACATATTTCTCTCTCTATATATATCTGATGTTGTTTTGGTAAAATATATACCTATACTTATATACCCTACATAATAAAAGGCCATGTATGTTTGTCCGATGCAGTCATGCACAGTAGAGACTGCACGAGGACAAATATACCTGGCCTTTAGGATCTGAAAGCAGAGCAGAGAGGGTGTGCGGAAGCGGCCATTTTGTGGGCGGTGGCTGGGGGTGTGGTCGGGCAGAGCGGCCATGATGAGAAGGCATGGCCGACGGGAGTGTTGTGATGGGGCATGACCAGACAGGAACGGGTCGGATGGGCGTGACCGGGGCATGGTTGGGTGGAGCGACCATGGTAAGGGGGTGTGGTCGTCGGGAGTGCGATGATGGGGCATGGTCAGTCGGGAGTGGGCTTGGCCTGAGAGAGAGCAAAATATGGGGAGATAGCGCAAAAGGGGGGAGAGAGAGCAAAAGAGGGTGGAGAGAGAGAGTAAAAGAGGGGGGGAGAGAGAAAGCAAAAGAGAGGGGAGAGAGAGCAAAAGAGAGGGGAGAGAGCACAAAAGAGGGGGGAGAGAGAGAACAAAAGAGAGGGAGGAGAGAGTCAAAAGGAGGGGGAGAGAGTGCAAAAGGAAGGGGGAGAGCAAAAAAGAGGGCATAGAGAGCAAAACAGGGGGGGGGAAGAAATCAAAAGAGAGGGGAGAGAGAGCAAAAGAGATGGGGAGAGCAAAAGAGAATGGGGAGAGAGAGAGGAA